>NC_048412.1:11448098-11450956 GCF_013103735.1 Etheostoma cragini
GAGAGAGAGAGAGAGAGAGAGAGAGAGAGAGAGAGAGAGAGAGAGAACAAACTTTGTTCCGGATCCGGTCGCCCTCCATCCATTTCTATCCACAACATGTTACCTTCCAATGTATTTCCTCGAAACAGACGGGCTTATCCACATGCGCACATACACACGCGCACGCGCGCACACACACACCGTTGTAACTAAACATTTTTTGAATACTCTCTCCCTTTGTAAAAAAAAAAAAAAAAAAAAAAGAAAGAATAGAAAATCCTCAGGCTGCTCATATTAGAGAGTTGTATCATGTAAATCTACAGGAGGCTTTTCATAAGCTGTTATGCCTCGATGGCCACATTCTCAAAAGTCACTTAGGTGGTGGACATAGTTCTTTTTTTATTTAACAGCCTGTGATCCACATGTTAAATTTCCTGTCACCTATTTTTACACTTTTATATTCTTAATATCTGCCCTCTGCTGAAAAAAAGGATATTACCAATGTGTTTTATTATTAATGGGTGTAAAATGGTTAGTAAGCTCAGCTACATCCACCCAAAAAGTCACCTGCAGAACCTAAGATCAGGAGATCAGAGAAGAATGACCCCTCTCTCCCTCTGACAGTTTAAATCCCTAATGTTGTCAAAGAAACAGAAATATCCTCAGTAGATGTCGGAGGGTAGACAACTCACTCATGTGCAAGCTAGAAAAACTGCATAAATGGTAGTGTGAATGACAACACAAACATATCAGGTATTCTATTAACTAAAAATACAATAATAAAACAAAAAACCACGTGATAGCCCACCGTTAATACAGCAAAGCTAATGTCATTTTTGAAGTTGATTGTTTACAAACGGAAATGAGAGCAGTGCTTTACAAATCATATCCAAGATTAGGTTTTATGTTTGTAAAAAAATGTTGAAGTTTTTCTCAAGAAGATATATGTATGAATATGTAAAAAAAAAAAAACACAACTGTTCTGCTTTGCAGCAAATGACTAAAGCTATAAGGTATTTCCTAACTTTTGATCAAAATATCAACTACATAAGGTCACTTAAAATAACCAGTGGTACTTTAATAAGAATGTTTGTTATTAATGGTTGTTAAAACTATAAAATGTGAGTATGGGGTCATGGCTATGTGGTCTTATAATTGAACCTCATTCAGTTGAATTGAAAGTGATATATTTGAACCTGGGCCTCTAGGAACTGGGCCAACACATAGACCTGAACGACTCCAATAGAAGTCAAAGAGAGTGAACCTGCATTACAATAACAGCAGTTATGTTGACAGTTGGCTACCAGCGCAGAGGTCAAGGGTGTCTCTGTGAACTAATAACTGTGGTGAAAGATACTCCTTTCCTGCCTCTGGGAGTGCCAAAGTTGAGGAAAGGTTAAGAATCCGCAGAATGTTCCTTTTATGCTTTTCTTGCAGATTACCAAACTAAGTGTTTAAAACCAAAACGCCTTTTCCCCCCTGAAGACAGGAGATTAGATGGATATCAATGATCTGAACGGACCGTCACAATTGTCCGACCTATTCCCTTTAACATCGCACACAAACATGTACACTCACTGACACTCGCGCCTGGTTCCAAACGTACTCTCTGAACTGCGTCAGAGCAACTCTATTTAGCTGTGGGTTAGACTCAGAGGACCAGCGGTGTTACTGTGAGACATTTGATACACAGACAACTGCACCACACCTATAGGTAAGGAAACTAGGAATTTCCTTGATAATGAAAGAGGTCTATTCTGGGTCTTAGAAGGTCAAGACGTTATGCACTTGACAGCTAAACACTCGGAGGGGTGGTGTTCCCCAGTTACAACGTGACAAAGAGCTTCTCAGCTCAAATTGTTACTAAGTTTAATGTTACTTTGCAGCACTTCGATGTTACGGAACCGTTTACTTTGCATGTTGAGTCCTGCAACACGTACAGGGTATTAAATAGGTTGTCCTCAGATGACACCCAGTAGTGGATAAAGTATTCAGATCCTGTACTTTAAAAGTACTAACACCACAATGTAAAAATACACAGCTTCAAGTAAAAGTCATGCGTTGAAAATGTTACTTAAGTGGAATTATCATCAGGGGAATGTAGTTAAAGGTGCCCTGCTATACCAAACTGTTTTACTTTTTTTTTTTTTTATAAATATGTTAAGTCCATATGTATTTGTGTTATGAATGTGAAAATGAAGTGCTACCTCCTCTTTCAGCTCTGGCCACTTAAAAATAAACGAGCAGAGAAATCAGGCAAATTACAAAAGCTGGTCATTCTGATGTCATGTTGCCTGAGCTCATTAATATTCATGAGCCAGTTGCGCTGGGTAAATGATGCTGATAGCCAAGCTCTCAATGGCTAGCTTTTAGCCAATCAGAGTCAAGCAGCTTAGCTCGTTGAATTTAAATGAGAACTGGCACAAATCGAGCTGAGCCTCACATTTTAGAAACTGGAAATGATGAAAACACTTCTGTTGTGTTTATTTGGCTAATTATTTCATCTGGACTTGTACGTCATAGTGTTTTATAAACTACATGTGTTGTGTTCAAAAGTATTAATTTGTAAAATAACTAGTTACTAAAGCTAATAGATTAATGTCGTGGAGTAACAAATTTCTATCTGCAATCTAGTGGAGTAGAAATTTACGTGAAAAGAAACTCAAAGTACCTCAAGTTTATACTTAAGTACAGTACATGAGTACAGGTACTTAGTAACACTCCACCACTGGATGATACAGTACTATTCTGCTTGGGCCCGTAGAGGATCTTTAAGCACTGAAGGCTTCAAATGGACATTCATTCAAATTGATGTAATTTTTCTTTTATATATCTATATATATATATATATATATATATATATATAGATATCTATATCT
>NC_048412.1:11451056-11474757 GCF_013103735.1 Etheostoma cragini
TGTGTGTGTGTTTTGCGCTGATCAGCCTTAGAATTTGTGTGATATTTAAAATGAAAGAACATTACATTGATTGCATTTGCCTAAAAATAGTATATTAGTTAATCCAAGCTGGGCTTCAAGACATCCACGTGCGTTGCATAATGTGAAAGGCAAATCCTTAAGGTCAGGACTCTCAAATGATTGCCTTCCAGATTTTAATCAACTAATTCTATATATTTTTTCTTTTTGATCACTCTTATCCTACAAATTAGTTTACGTACTACTAATTTCTTTAGCCAATTCTATTTTTAACAAGTAACATACTTGGATATGGACAGTGGGGTTTGCATGTCTTGTGCTTCAAGTCATTGTTGTCCTTTTAATTATCCGACCGAGACCAGAGTATTTCCCTCATCTTCATCAAGTGTCGTTAATGTCAAAACACAACAACACAAAAGTTGAATAAGCTTTAGTGTGTATAAGCAGGTTTTGTAGGATTAAAAACATTATTTGTAGATGTTTTGCAGATGTGTGCAGTATCAGTATTTTGGGAATTCATCTGTCATTATGTTGATAAAAACAGCATAAAATCTGGGATTCATTACATTTTGCTCCAAACATATTTTCTGTTGCAAATTCACAGTGTCTGGATGTTATTTAAAGGAGCAAGCATTGGAAACGATTTAAAGGTCATTTAAGGTAACTCCAACTCAGCAGAGTATATTTTCCGGCACTGGAGTTCAATATTGATAGGCTACCGCAGCAAGAACACCACCACCACTGCTGCTGAATGTCTAATAAGTATATAAAACATGACCAAACCCTGAGCTCAGGGGGTGTTACCTCATTGTGGTTAAGTGTTATCACGATATAGCTCAACCAAATGAGCATCGCTTGTTGCCACGTTGATCCAAAGTTATAGAGAAAGCACAGTTGTAAATTATTGTTGACAAATTTCCCTTAAGTCATTCTGGCTTCTAACTGCATACCATAGACAAGACAACAGCCAACGATCTGACTTTTTTTCCTCCCCAAGGGCATTCTCAGGGGTGGGTAATGAACGGGTGGGCCTGATTTTGATGTGGTTAGGGGCCAAGGGGAGAGAAATGTGAGAAGGGGTGTTAATTGTTTTGGCTCTTTGCTGGGGAAACATATCAACATTAGATCTAATGGAGGTTAAAGACTCTCACTGCCATAGGGGCTGGAGCTAATGAATAGCTATAGCTAGCCAAGGGGGGGGGGGGAAGAGAGAGAGAGAGAGAGAGAGAGAGAGAGAGCAAAAGCAAAGAGGAAGTAGCATTTACTGGCCTTTAAAAGGTTTTAACTGCACTGAGCTGAGTGTTTCATGGCAGTGTTGACCCACAAGGATTAACATTAAGAACTCATAAAGTGATATTTATTTTTCAAATGGGGCGTTTAACATTGTAAGCACAGCTATTGGAAACTGCAGTGAGCAACCTCATGGAGAACTTCAAGCTATGAGTTTAGAGAAGAGATTTCCCATTCTCCTAATTTAAAGTAGCATCATCATTTTAATTTACCTTCATTCACTATGAACATGTTGTAATTTAAAACCTGTTGCACATAGATTTACAAATACTAAAATATTCAGGAGCTAAGACTGCAGACTGTAATTAACCATTCTGGCAATTCACTAACTAATTCCATTACTTGGTATTTAAACTTCTCCATGAATAATCGACTGAATTAAGTTGAGCATTGAGCCAACGGGCTGCAAGCCCCAGACTCCCAGTCTGTACTGTGTGTGCACATCTGCACAATTCAGTTGCAGATGTATGCAAAGTACAGTAAATGTGTGAAAACACAGACAATATCAAAGTCTTCTTTTTGTAGCACGTCTAATTTAATGCAAAGTCGGAATGAGGGAGACTCAAACACTGGTTTGAAACACTAGCTCGGAAAGAGTTAGTCTCCCATTTCAGATGTTTATGTGCAGCCTCAGAAATGGGAGCATGCTAATCTCCTTTCAGATGATACAATTCCCACATTTATTTGTTAATTGAATTTTAAGGAGCGGCCTTCTTGGGGAAGAAGATTTTTGTATACTGAAGTATTCTTTTGAAATTGCACCCTTTTGATATTGGTGTAAGGGATAGACTTATAGATAAAATGATCAACGGAAAGCATGACAATTGGAATTTTAATGAGGCTGCCTCTTTCATCTGCGCTCATTTTGTGCTGCTATTTGCTTTGGTGTGTCTTTGTACTAACTATTGATAGTAGTTGAAACCTGCTGTTTTTACGTTGCTGGACATGCTCCCCTAGATGCATCGGCCTCTCACTCTTAACACCACTGCTATCACCTTGATCATTGATCAGACTTACTCTGTTTCAGTTGCTCTGGGGTTTCACTTCCTGGAGTGGGTAATTGATTATAACACACAAGCCTAAAAAAAACACCGGAGGGCAATAAAACAAGTCAGACTTTTTAGATATTAGAATATTAGGTGTGATCGCTATTTATTTTCACTCCTTTTATGAACACATATAGAACACGTGCATGTTTAGCAGTGGACCTCTAACTTTCACCTGACCAATTTATGTAACAGGATATTGTTCTTGACAGCTGTGGGACCACAAACTACTATTTGAGTTCTAATTATTGATGTCATAATGGCTCCTGAGTGGAGTAAGCATTGGCCCCACCCTCTAGCCTTGGGTGTTATGGGGTCACAGATAAAAACAGCAGTCTGTCAAATTCACTTATGCAGTAATGAGTTATATACACTCTGAGCAGGGAAAGGGGAGGGGCTTGTTAAAGGAAAAAACACCCTAAAAAAATAATCAAGGTCCCAAAACGGTTTAAAGGCTAGTGATGTATTAGATTAGATCTTCACATTGCAGCTGAGCAGGACAACCTAAATGGAATCTTCTTTTTCTCTGTTTAGACAACCATGACGAACCTCAATGTGAGCTAAAAAAAGAATCTGGTTCAGTGCCTTAGCATACAGCCTTATATATGTCATTTGGTGATGCTTAAGACGTTGTTTGGATTGTTTTTTGGTGGCTCGGGTAAGTTCGTCAGGAGAAACAATGAACAGGAGCTACACACAGACACATTGACAACAATGTATGTATTTTACTTCCCTTTTATTTTCTCAATATGTTAAATAATTTTAAATCTTATATAGAGCAAAACACATTAGCTAAATGCCAGCTCAGTCAGAGTCACAACACATATAAGCACCAAACTGTTGTGTTTTGTGTCCGGTTAGCTTTCATTTAACCCAGAATCTCAAAATGAAATAACTCCACATTCTTTGTGCTTGGTGGACAACAACTGAGAAAAGTCAGTGTCTCCAGCGTTGATTGGTTTGTGGGGTTGTGGCTGCTTTTGTTGGCAATGTAAATAAGGGTATTCAAAACACAGTTAATGCGCTACAAGTGACATGATTCATGCTTACGGCATATTTCTGCGTGTGGAAATTAGAAATAGTTGATATTGCACCTTCCATGCAGGCACTTTCTTACAATGGCTCAGGGTTTCGCTGTGTTTGTAATTAGGATTTCCCTGATTTCCAACCAACACATGTTAGCAATAAATTCAGTACTGTGAGTTATTTTGGTTTCCTTGATATGTTTACCTCTTTTAATAAAAAATAAATGTTCAGTACATTCAAAACACAAGATGACAGAGCATCCAGTGCTGTGGTTTTTCATCTCATTGTTTGTGTTCAAGTCACCAGCCACCCCGTTCACGTGGATATGAGATACCATCAATCAAAATAGTTTATAAAACTTACTTGCAGATGTGGCATATGTGTCATAGCATAATTTCCTTTCTTCTAACCATACCAACCTTATCCAACAAAGCTATTTTATATCCAGTTGGGAGAATGCATCAAAATTCTCAAACATTTGAGTGTAAGTGAAATGTTTTGTTTTCTCAAAACTTACTGGGTTCCTGCAAAATAGACATCATATCTGATGTGATACGTGTTGGGCAGTCATTCAAATTTTACCTTTTATTTTAATTTTTCTATTAGACAACATGCTTGCAAGATTTCAGATAGGATTGCAGGCTTCAGACCACATTACTGTGGAAACGTTCAACCAACACAAGGGCAAATCAAAAAGCCCTTAAAGGAACAAGGGTGCACTCTTCTATTACAAGTTTGGTGATGGTGTTACTCGGGGTGGGTGGCAGGTTGCAGTACGGCTTTTTACATCACGCCCATGTTGAAGCATCATTGATCCCAGCTGAAAAAGAATCCAATCTGGACAATGAAGTTCAATACCAACTGTCTCTCATCTCAAAAGGGGCCAGCTGATCTGGCGCAGTGTAATGCTGTAGCATTAGTGGCACTCAGCTGTTTCTGCCAAACACAGGCCCACACCATGAAATCTCTTGTTAAGAAGAGAGAAATAGTGTTCGGCTTGTAGTT
Source organism: Etheostoma cragini (assembly GCF_013103735.1). Taxonomy (NCBI): domain Eukaryota; kingdom Metazoa; phylum Chordata; class Actinopteri; order Perciformes; family Percidae; genus Etheostoma; species Etheostoma cragini. Next base: position 11,455,442 of record NC_048412.1, read on the forward strand.
GAACCATTTTATACCCCCTCCTCCTCCCAGTCCCTCTATCACTCGTTACCCCCTTTCCCACCTTATTTCCTTCTGTCCCATCCTGCTCGTCCCCATTTGTTCTCCGCTCACCCCGTCTTAACGCACGCACGCACACACACACACAAACCAACACCTTTTGTATGAGCAGCAGCACCCATCAAAATCTAGATCGATCCCCTGGTGTCATTGTGTGAGGAGGTTATTTATGTGGGCATCCAATCTGCACCTGCCGTTGTGTTTGAGCAAGAGGGGAACACAGACAGAGTTTGTTAATAGTGAAAGGGGAAACATCAAAGCTGGCAAGGGGAGGGAGGGAGGGAGGGAGGAGGAGGAGAGAGAGAGAGGGAGGAGGAGAGAGAGAGAGAGGAGGAGGGGAGAGAGAGAGAGGGAGAGAGAGAGAGAGAGAGAGAGAGAAGAGCAGCCACCTCAGCACCCGCCAGCTCGCTGCCTCGTCTCTCGTGAAATGAGCACTTTCACAGTCAGTTAGTCTTTAAGTAATAGATATATTGAGTTCATCCCTTGTAACGTTAGACAACTAATTTATTATTATTTTTTCTTTTTCCCACTCACCCTTTGCAGCCCTCCCCTTCCATCGCCTCCCTCTCTTTCCCTCTGTGTCCCTTTTCCCCTCCTTTCCCCATCAACACAGGATTATGAAGGTTAAATAAACTCTGTGAAAATGAATGAAAATTGCCACCAACCTCCTCCCCTCCCACCCCAACTGCAATCAAACCAACACCACCGCCGCCACCCTCTTTCTCTCTACCCTCCACCCTCATTGCCTAGAAAAAAAGAAAGAAAATAAAACTCCAGCCCATGCTATCTGGCGGCAGAATGAATGATCCTATTTATGTTAATGCAGACATGAACGTTACACAGGTTTTTCCCCTGATAAGGCGATAGGTTAATGAAATGCTCATTTCATTTTACCAGTTGTTTTCTCTGTGAAGTTCCGATAAGTAGCAAACCAATGAAGCTTGTAATTACAATCTTACAGAAACCCGGCCAATCTGTGTATAAATCTCACCATCCAATTACAAGATGTAATAATTTTGCAGTCAAGCTGGTAATGAGGTCTAATACTCATGCATGTGATAATCCCCCCTGGATGCTGACTCTATCAGATGTTAGCTTTGTAATTATATGAGCTTGAGAAAAAAAAAATCATTATTTCATGTTCAAGTAGAAAATGAGGTTGGTGGGAAGTTAATTTTCTCTATGCTCTGTGAAGCGTAGACAAGAATTTAATGATTTAATTACAGTTGTTAGCCCTTTTTTGCGAGAGGCTTAAATTGAGCTAAGCATTTTTCATAGCCCCCGACATCAAGAGTCGGGGAACATCAAAGATTTTGACAGCATATAAAGTGATGAGCAGGCCCAGTGGCCCTGAGATTTTTTTTTTTTAATTCTTCTTGGTTGCCAGAAAAAAAGGGTTTCCTTTTTAGGTTCCTCTCCTTTTCCTTTTTCATCCTTTCCTTTACTCTCCTTTCCTCTGCGTCTGCGTAACCACAGCCCAGGGACACCTGACCTGCTGGATAAAAGCAACATCAACAAATATTAACCGCTCTCGCTTTCACCACCGGCAGCTAATCCACTGTATGTGAATTTGTCATATCAGATTACTATGACAGTCATGGTGCAGCACAGAATGGAAAGCATCCTCCCGCATCCTCAAAAGGACAATATAGTTTTACTCCACACCTTCTTTGAATTTCAAAACAGCCTATGAGTGGTGTCTGTAGTCCTCTGATTTCCATACAGCCTTAATATGAGAGAAATAAACTGTAAATACATTCCTCAGAGTAATCCCTAGAAAGAGAAATGGCTGCTTTTGGCACTTTAAAATAGTGCTTTGAGCAATGTAATTCAACTTCACAATAACAGTAGCTACTTGGTTATGCAGGGTTGTGTGTGTGTGTGTGTGTGTGTGTGTGTGTGTGTGTGTGTGTGTGTGTGTGTGTGTGTGTGTGTGTGTGTGTGTGTACTACAGTCATCCATCCTTTTATCAGGTTTTTGGAACCTGACATCCGGGGAGTTATTGATTCAGATTTTAATAATTTATTTAAAGCTCTGAAACTTGACATGTGAAAATGATGAATTTATAAATAATTTGTGACAATAGTTTATTTTCCCATTTATGGACGTTTAAGATGTTTGTAAATTACAGACCACGATCCAAGAAAATGCAGTATTCATGTATGTATGTGTGTATTTTTATGAGTACATCTTAGCATATGTACCATATATTGAGCTTTGCTGTTAATTCTGACCAGCTTGTTAAGAACTTTGCAAATATACTGGTACCAGTTACACAACTTTCTGTAATGGCAGAGCAACACGCAAAGACTAAATACTATTTTTAGGTAAGTCCAATTACCTTTATTAACTCATACCAAATTTTTTTGTGTGTATTTAAAGCATCATCCCTTGAGTTTTGGCGAAATTGTAGGACTGCTGCCTGAAATATCATATATCATATAGGGGAGGGTTAGGGAGCTTTGCGTATTTATGTTTTAAGGGTGTTGTAACCGGAAAGTCTCTCACTTATCCAAAATTTGGTAAGAAATTCACATAATAGTTAAGTCAAATTCATTTACAAAGCCCGTTGAAAAGCACTCCACGTGGACCAAGGTGCTGTAAAGACCAAAGTAGGCTTCTAAAATTGAAAAAAGATATACAGACATAAACAACAATACACACAGCTCAGGCACAAATTAACTCCTCGGCATGGCTCACTAAAACATAATTCAGTCACATCAGGAGGATTCAAATGCTGGTAAAGAAAAGTATGTTTTGAGTAAAAACTAACATTATCATAAAGCTTAGTACCTAAAAACTGCCAGCTTGTGACAAAAGCTCAATAACTTTTATGGTATTCTAAACTTAACTAATACAAATAAGCTGACTGCCGTATTACTGCAAGTTCAGCTCACTTTCGCAAAGTAACGATCAACAAATAAACCTCTTTCCACACAGTTTTGTTTTGTGTCTTTTATTCGGTATAATATACAGAGTTTGGCCCTAACTCTGTACCACCCTGAATAGAAACGCCACCGCAGAGATTGGAGAGAAGTACTTTTTGTGTATATTCAACCCGTATGTTACCGTGTCCTGTTTTGTGGAATATGTGCATTGAGCATATCCTGGACACAAGCAGGCCCAATATACTTTAAACTAAGTGAAGAGGTTGGCCAAAGGAATAAATGTGAATGTAATAATGAACTCATACACTTTTATTTAACTTTGATTTATGGAGTGTAGCCTATGCTAACCATATATTTTACCAACATAACATTACTTAATTTACAATACATTAAACTAGTTTCTTTTTAATTATACAATCACACAATTTGACTATCAACATATCAAGCAACTGATTTGAATGGAATAGCGAATGAAAAGGAAGGAGGTCAACAAGGTTCCCTGAATGGAATCCACCTAGTATGAGTCAGGTGGAAACAAGACGTTATTTTCTACATCGATACATCTGATGATTCTTTTCTCAGATTAAGTCAAGTCCAAATTCCTTCCCTGATTCTGCACTTCTTTCCTCTCTCCTCGCCCTCCCTCCCTTGTCCAGCGGTCCCGACCTCCTCTTTTGACCTTTTTTAATCCCTCACAGTCCTTTCTCTGTGCAGGGCCATGTCCTGTTAAACAAGGAACGTGTTGCGGTGTTGTGACCCACAATTGTGGGCAGCTTCACGGCAGGTTTTGCAGGCCTTTTTTCTGCCCTGGTGTCCAGTCTGCCTCCATCTGCCACCGCTTCACCACAGTCCCACTGGGGGAGATGGGGCTAATTCTGCAGTCAATTAGCAGAAGGGCCGCTTTTGTTCTCTCCCTGGCTCCCATGGGCACTATCGGCTTCACTGCTCCCTCACCCTCGCTCTATTTCGATGGTTCTTACTTTCTGTCTCATTTATCTGCTCATGGTTCTCTATCTCTCTTTGGTTGTGTCATTTCTTTTGTTTCATTCGGTTTCCCCTCTCTTCCTTCCCTCTTTCTTTGTATCTTTTCTCTGTACATACAATTCTCTACCTCTTTCTATGTTTCCGGTTTCTCTCTCTGACAGATTTGTTGACGTATCGAGTGTCATAGTGCTATATTTCCCCTCCCAGCCCACCCTTGCTTAGTGACCTTTGTGACATTGTTGGCCAAACGCTGTCTCTGGCAATCATGAGCCGTAAAAAGAGATGGAATTATAGGGAAAAACTCCCAGACCCATTTGGATTCATTGTATCATAAACATTAGCTATTAGTCTGAATGGGAAATCGTAAACAGCAGGCTACAAAGTAAGTTAACGTGTGTGTGTGTGTGTGTGTGTGTGTGTGTGTGTGTGTCAGTAACGGTGTGTACATAACCTACACTATTCTTGTCAGTGTCTTAATTTTGTTTTTCCTGTGGAAGATAGCCATACTCAAGTCCCATTTAACTAGGTTTAAAGGTTTAAATATGCAAGCCACCATCTCCAGCTATACAACAAATTTAAAAACAAAGATGTAGAATGTGTAAACAGAGTTAATGTGTTTTGTGAGAAACTTTCATTTTGTTTTCACAGGTTAAACATTTGTTTAAATGGAGACAGCTACTTGAGCATGTCCCTTTCTATTTTTTTACTTTCACTATAATGAGCTTTAAAATGTTTATTTTGTCTTTTTTTTAATGAGGAGACATTACACTGAAACAGCAATTCTTCTTTCCCTTTCACTCTACTTCCATTAGAAAAAGAAAGCATTATTGGAAACACAACCACCATAAACTAGGTAGAAATCATTATTCTGTCTTTTGAGCGATGCAGCACCCTGTGGGTCTTACCCTGCTGTTGTCCCTATGGCTCTACTTGGCCCTACTGAGCTGTACCTGTCTCAAGTTAATAAATCATTTTGGCATTATAAAATATTCAAAGGAGAAGGGGATCAGGCAAGGCCAGGTTAAAGAATTTCTTAAATTTTCATGGCATGACAGCCTGTATCACATATGCCCCCCCTTCAGCTGCTTCGTGATCTGGTGCGTGTGTGTGTGTGTGTGGGGCTTGGGAGGATCTCCCGTGTCACTCTAATAGTCTAGAATTACACTTGTATCAGTGACACTAGCATATGGGGTCTATGTATACCCTTAGGCCCATCACACTTCCTTCCACCTTCCACTGTCATGGCATTTAAAATGATACCATTTGGGCAAAGCTAGTTTTGACAGAAAAAGTGAAAAGCTGTGTGTTTCCATCCTTAGCCCCGGCGACAGAGCTGCAGCCACCAGGGGCCCCTGCCACAGAGCAGCCAATCAAACGATATTTTACAGGATAATGATGGAAAGTAGGTTTGCCTTTGCCTTAGTGAGTGCTCTGTCTCTCTCCTCTTTTCTTCTCTCTGTCCCTATCTTTCCCCTCCCTGTCTCCTGTGGGATATAACAGAAATCCAAAGGTGGGGATGACATCCTTAAAGCAATCAACAGTGTTCACAGCCTATGCTACAGCAATGCATTACTATCTATAGTGAGAGTTATATTGTGATCCTAACACATTTTATTTTATATAACGAGGAAGTGCATACAATTGTCTTGTTTTATTTTGGTATCATCTTTTTTTATAAGTGGTTATAGCAGTACTTCTCAGAACACTTGTCAAACAGTATTGCTAGAATGTCCTTCTGCGGATCTTTGAAATTTCTTTTACAGTTATGTTTAGGTTGAAATTAACTTGACCACGCAGCTCTGTTGTTTTGCTAAATGGCTACCTGCAGCAAGATCAAGCAAAAGCAGAGGGCCCCCAGCAAAAAAAATGCAGGGTGGTCCTGCAAAATGTTTAAAGGTCCCATGGCATGAATATTTCACTTTTATGAGTTTTTTTTAGCATTTAACATTTAGCCTTTTATCCCCCAGTGGTTAGAAATTGTGATAGGTGTACACTGAGCCATGGGTATCCTGCTCTGCCTTTGAGAAAATGAAAGCTCAGATGAGACGATCTGAAATATTGCCCCTTATGAGGTCATAAGGGGCAAGGTTACCTCCCCTTTCTCCACTTTGTCCGCCTAGAGAATTTTGCCCACCCGTGAGAGCAATACATTATGGCTTTCAAATGAGCAAAATTACAGTTGGTAAGGGCCACAGCATCAACCTTGTCCCCCCCCCTCTCCTCCTCAAAAAGCTACTGGCTAAGAAATGGCACATGCTAAGGAAAGCTCATTGTGGAACTGGCTCTAGAGATTTTTGGGAAGGAGACTTCAGATATGGTATTTGGGGACCACTAAGGTCTATAAAAAAGCATTCAAAGAGCACCATGTAATGGGACCTTTGAACCAAGCACTGACCAATCCAATACTGTATGTTTGCAGTGTGACCACTGTGTTTTTACTGTTTATCTACCAATCATTGAAGCAAAGGCTAACATAATTGTCTCTGTGATGATCTTCCAGAGAGAAATCTTATAGTTATGTTAGTAAACTCCTTTGTGCTTTTGGTCTTTATGTATCATAATTACTTTGAAGCAAGCAGCCCAAAAGTAGCCCCAATGTGTTTTTTTAACACAGTGATGATGTCCCACTTTCTCAGTTTCATTAAATCTGTTTCTCTTGTTTTCTTAGCCAATGTGGCTGTAAATGCAGCGTCTTAGGTCATTTTCTACCCATCATTGAACGAAAGCTTCCATCAAGTGGATGTATGTTAAATCCCTGTTGAATCACTTTTGTGTCATTCATCAGAGCTAGAGTTTAACCAAATGGATGTTTACTTTCTTTTTATTTTCATTTGTCTATGCACAAGTGTCTCTGCATATGTCACTATGATGAAAGTAAAATTGCGATTTTGAACACTGTTTTCTGTGAGTGGAGAGAGGGCACACATGCTGTCCTTTGCTGTAGCAAACAGCTGTAGAAGCCTGATCTAAGTTGGCCTCACAAAGGTTAAACAGCACATGAAATAGTGATGAATCTGTGGATAGAGGGACCAATTAAAGCTCCCTGCACTGCTCTCCCTTGCTGTCTCCCTTCCTCCCGACCCCTCTCACCATCTCTCCCTCACGTTGTCTTCTTCCTCTCATCCTCTTGTCATACCTTTCACTGTGCCTTGATCCTACCTTCCGCCCCATTCATGTCTCCTAATTCTACTTTTCCTCTTAACCCTCTTCTCCATTCTATTCATCCATCTATCTATCCTTACATCCTCTCAAAGTCAGACAGTACTTTGGCTGGCTGTGTCGCTCTTTGTGATTGATTCCCTCTGGATTGAGACTTCACAGTTGGTAATGTGGGAACCAAGGCAGGTGAAAGGTTTATGCTACCATATAAAGAAAGTCGGATGCAATGTGGAAGAGAAGGTAAAAGCTTGCGAGGAAGGTGTGGAAAGGGTACCCATGGTGACAACTCAAGCACAGACATTAGAGGTACACTGAAAGGCAGAGTGCAGAAATTGCTGTGGCCACACTTTCCTGTTAGTCACCTCTTACATCTTAAAATGGAATGCAATGCAGTATTGTGAATAAAATGTGGGCTACTAATACACTTAACATGCATATGTCAATATAAAGCTGTGACAAAAACAAAAAAAGCTTAATCCTTAATAAGACTAATATCTGGTAGATGTTTGCAGCTGCCCACTTGTTCACATCAGAATGGCTCATCTCAGTCTTTCCAGCAACAGGTGAATCTTACAAAGGCTTCTAAGTGAATTCATTTCACTTGGAGAGTCCTATAAACTCCTTACCTTCACCATAATTGCACCACAGTTGGGATGTCAAATCTTAGCCAACATTTACCACAGCTAGTACACACTTGACGTAATTTTGTGAAAGAGTAAAAGTCGGAAAACAAAGACGATTCCGCCTATTTTAAATCATTAGGGTGATATCATCATATCTCACATAGTCTCACTCTGAAGCAGCATCATATTGTGCCCATCCAGCACTTGCATCATACTGCCCCCCCCCTACACACACATAAACACACTTTTTTTTTTAATCTCCCCATATCTCATCACCCTTTCTGCCATGCTAGTTTGACCTCTCTGAAATCCCTAATACATGCCAGTAATTGCACATCAAACCTCAATGCATTATTTCAACCCCTAACTCTCCCCTATCCAATACACATGCATACCTGCACAGAGACAGTCATATAGGGTACATTCTCACATGCAAACACACGTATATCAATCTGTAATTGAGTGTGCATAAGCACACATGCATGCATTCACACACAAGCGTGCAGCCTCCATTTTCATGTAAACACAAAGACACACACATACACACGGCTAGCTGCTCTTCTGATGGTGCAGCACTCATGTATTTTGATGATATGAAAGTTGACCAAATTTACATGCAAATCGAAGTTCCAGATTAATAGGGTCCACGTAAGAGGGCGAAGGAAGACTGCATGGTAAAATGCGATTATAGCTTTTAAATACATTTACCGATGTTTTGACGCAGAATTAGCATGGTCCTAGCACAAGGAAATCATGTCGGTCTGATAGCAATTTGGTTTTCCAATTGGGAATACAATTTCATCAGGTTCAACTGTCATTTCTAATAATGACTCAGGTTGTGCTCACTAAATTGAAGATTCTTTTTCTCACTATTTTTCTACTCCAACCTTGATGAATGAAAGAACAAGCACAGTATTAACAGAGGCTCTTGCAGCACAGAAATGTCTGTAACTAATAATACAATAACCTCACTGGATATACAGTACAACAAACTGAATGGCAAGTGTGTCTATCTGTGTGTCTGTGCATGTGTATTGGGAGTTTCAAGTTTAGTAAATCTCTAAATAGGCTAAAGTTCTTTCTTTTACATTTGGCTTCAAAGTCAAGGGAAAAATAACTCCAGTGGCACCAGTGATAGCCTTTGTCATTTTTCCAGCTAAAGAGTACATTTGCATATTCCACATGAAGCATAATACGCTATCAAATGATGGAGTAAATATGACTAGTCAAATCACTGCTTGTCAGCTGCAGAAAAATGTCAATCATCCCTCACCCAAAATGGTCCTGACAGCTAAATACAGATCCAAATTTTCCTGCAGAGAATTCATTACTTCAGAATAATAACTGGCAAAATAGATTGTTTAATCTTAGCATTTCTTTGCTCCATATTTTGTCTTCAAAATGATGAATTTCAATATGAAGAGTGTTGACAAAACTCAGAGCTCTCGTTGTCGACAAATGATTAGACCGCAGACTGACCTAAAAGGATAAACTGAATGCTCTCTGCTGTATAAGCCTTGTTTATCAACGTTGCAGTTAATTAATGTATTCGACTGTATCATGGCTTGATTTTCTTTGAGCGCATGCAAACATGAGAGACATAAGGAATGTGAAGCATAAAGGGAGACAAAAAAACCCAGACATCATCATCTTTGGGTGTTAGACTTGTGATGTATTTCCTTTAAGTTTCCCCACTCAAGAAAAACAAATAATTAACAGCCCTGTGGGACATAACACACAAATAGAATAATGTATTTGTGTCAGTCAAATTCTTTTCCATAGATGAGCAAAGAAAACATAATAAATGAATATGAAATACATAAACACAGCTCGGATACCATCCAATTAATAATACCATTTTTATCATGTCTTCTGGGGGATAAAATACTTTTGAAAAATCGCAGTGTGCCTTTCGGCATCCTTGTCAATTTATATAAACAGCCTGCAACCATTCTAGGGGCAAGGAGAGGAGCACAAGGAGATCATAGATTATTAATGGAGTTTGGAAATAACAAAGGCTGTGTCAGCTGCATCCTGTGCCATGGTATCAATGCCACTTGGTCGCTAAATTGCACAGAATGGTTCCTAGCACACCACAGGTTCCATTGCAAGTATTCCTTGGAGTTAGTTGTAGTCCTTTAGACGTCCTTTTTTAGACCAAAAAGTACAAGATTTCAAGTAGAAAGCAATGAGCTTTAGAATAACCTTTTATCTTATCCAGGCTCTGTATGTGTTCAGGGTCTGCTAATTCAGCTCTGCTGGGAGGGGGGTTGGGGGAGTGGTTGCAGGACTCCTGGCTGAGTAGGCCAGAAATGTTAGGCCTTTGACATCAAGGATCGATTCCACTCCGAGAGGGCTGAGCGCGGCAGAGAGAGAAAGGAGGATTGTGGCCCTGCATGCCCCTTCTCATTAGCTGACCGTGGGGGAGCGGAGGCGTTAACTTGGCCTCTCCTCTGGGACTTTAAATGGGTCTAGGGCCACCACTGATGGGGGGGGGGGGGGACAACCACAACACTGGGGTTCAATAATGAGTTAAAACAACTTTGTTTTACTTCAGCAGGGCTGTTAAGTACCTTGTGCAAAATGGCCAGGGAGACAGTGTTGAAACATGAACCAAACGTTGCAGGTACTGTATACTAATTATTATGCACTTGAGCACACATAATTGCTCATACACGCATTATGAAAAAAACACAAGTACAGCTCCTTAAGAACAAGACATCACAGCAGTTCAGTAAACGAGATTACAGTCTTTAGTTAATTAATCTCATACACCCTGTCATTAAACTACCAGGTAGCTAGGCAATGTTAGCAGACAAATAGGCTGCTTTCACTTGCAAGGTTGGGATAAAGGGTTCAGATAATGAGGGACTAATCATCTGCATCAGTTAAGCCCATCAGGCCTAATTTCCCTAAAAACAAAATAGCGTACACATGGAGCTAATCTTCACCTTTTATTTATTAATTTCCCATCCAGAGGTTCAGCACTACACTAATAAGGCATACTCACACAGCCATGCAAACATGCATTCTAGCCCCCTCCTTTCACACACATGGAGATTAAAAGGTGTTATGAGCCATGGACTGCAGAACAAAGAGGAAGAGATTTTAAGTAGATAAAGAGTATCGTCATAAGGAGATGCAGCTCTTAGGATAATGAGGCATTTGAGGCTTTACTGAAGGAGCTCATCCTCTTCCTTCACCTTTCTACTGATTTGGTTTCTTCTTTGTCTCTACCTCTCTGCTGCCTCCACCTTCCACCCTGTTATTTCCTATAGTGCAACATGCTAAAAGAAAATATTCAACGTCAATATAACATTAAATTGTATTTTCTGTAACCATTTAACGGTGTTCTAACTGCTGCAGACTGAGCCGTCGAATTTGACATATTTCTGATTGACACACTGATACTCTCAGCCCCCACTAAAGAGTATAACGCTTAAAACCAGCTGCAAATTAGACACATTCTCATACATGCTTAAATACTCACAAATCTGCCCTTGGTAGATTTCCATTGTAATAACCAATTATTTTCAACAGTTGTAGCGTAACTGTAAACCCAAGTTATAAAGGAGAGAGGCATTTGCCTGTCTCAAGTGCTCTAATTGGCTAAGATTGTCGTTCTCAGAGGTCCGATCTGTCTTTGTTAAACTGCCAGATTTAAAGAGAGAGTAAGAAAGAGCAAGATGGAGGGAGAGCAACAACCCTCCACTGAAACAACATGTCTACAGTCTATCTCAACACATTTTTTAAACTTTCATGGCCTTCTGTTAGGCCTTTTTGCCTGCCACGTCTCGGAGCTCTCCACTGTCAACGTAAGAGAACACTCAAGATTTTGTTGGTCTTGAATAAATAATACGACATTAATTAATGAAGGCACAACTCTCACTTAACATGGTGCACATCGGAGAAGAAAAGCAAGCAAGACCTGGGAGTTCAACAGAGTTTTGCTTATTGGTTGGCAAGCACTATCAGAGTAAAAGTTGATTTTTGTTTTTCAAAATGCATTGCATCTCACATCATGCATCAACTGAGTCTTGCAATCTCTTATTGAACAGCATCCACAGTACAGCTTATGTCTTGAAAGATGAGAGGACTTCTTTCTCTAATTTGAAACAGTTGTGCATCAGAGCAGATCATACCTTGCCTCTTTGAGAAAAGGAAAGGGAAATATTTAATGCTGACAGTCTTTGTGAGCCAGTTGCACAGTGTAATGCAAGACAATTCAACAACATGGCAAAGACAAGAGTTCAACCAGCAGCAACATGGGCTAGCAAGACGCATTAGAAAGCTGCACGGACCACCAAAGGCCCAGAGAGCACAGCTAATATGACACCCCAAGGCCTAATCTTCTTAGTGGGGTAGGATAAAATGAGTATCCATTACGGAATCAACCCTCATCCCAACCCTCTCTTCCCCATATTACCACCACTACTACTACAGCCCTCTTTTCTCAACACCACCCATCCACCCCCACCCTCCCTCTAGGGCCAGGGCTAGCATTGATAGCCAGCATTGAGACAATTGGCTGACTCCGGGCCCTAATCAGGTATTAGCCACTAAAGCTGTAAGGGAAGGCAGCTAATCTCCATACTCAATTCATCTGTAGAGGCAAGGCCCTAGCAGCTTGCTTTCCTCTGGCACAGACCTAGATCAAAGATGGCTGCTAGAAATCAGATTAGAGTAAAGAAGAGAGGGTGAGAGGGAACAGGGTGCGAAGGCCACAGATCTCTCAAACCTCCCTCCACCTTGCCTCTTTTAAAAGCTTTTTGCATAATCAGGGAGGAGAGTATGTGACTTTAGCCCTGAAAAGCCTCTTAGCCGCGGATGAAACAAAAACATGAAGGGGTTGAAAAAGATGTAAAGTGAAAGGAAATGTCCACTATAGGTTGCAGCTGTATAATAATGGTAATTTGTCATTAGAACCTACTCCAGCTAATGTTTTACCATACAGACGTCAATGGAAGTAGGGGTGGTAGTAATGTGTGTGTTGGGGACGTGTGATTTGTGACTTCTGTTTTATCTACAACACAATAAATGAACATCTTGAGTTAAAAAATGTAACAAAACATTTTTTATATTTGTACGTTTAAAGCACATCATATATTTTGAAGTTTGTAAACCTTGTATACTGGTTGGGAACTAATCTATAGTTAGCTTGCCCAACAGTTTGCAAGTTAGCACCCAAATGATACGTTCAATATATTTCTTCCCCCTTTACGTTTGTTGTCTTTACAGATGGCTACATTAACCCGACAACAGGTGGGTTAAGCACCAAAACAACTAGTTAAGGTTACAGCAAAGTGAAGGGGGAGATCATTCCAGGAAGCTGAGAGATCTCCTGCGGCAAACAACGGCCGTTGACAAACTTTGCATCCCTGAAATTGCCTCAGCAATCCCCAAGCACACCCAACTCTCAGCCTTGTTGACTAACGTTACAACTAACCCTGTCTGTCGTGGTGTTGAAACCATCCAAAGGTGACATTGATATGTGAAATATATTTTGATGAAGTGGTTTTAGCTGCTGGCTAAAGTTAGCTTGCTGGCTTACGAGCTAACTGATAAGCTACCAAAACACTGTGTTGGGCAAACCGCAGCTATTCTTTTAGAATAGCATGACTAAACTGTCCTAAATGTAACAGGAATAACCTTGAATGGGAAAACTTGTCAGTGAACAGATGCACTTGTAATCGGGCAGGGTGTTTAATAATAAACTATTTACCATCCATTGTTTTGATTGAGAGACCCCTAGCGGCAGAAAGTTACGTATTGTACATTTAATTGAAAGTACTTACAACACACTGTAAACATACTCAGTTGCAAGTAAAATTCCTGTATTTAAAATGTTACTTAACTAAAAGTATGTAAGCATCATCATGAAAATGTACTTACTAAAATTAAAGGTTAGCCCTTACATATTAGAAACTGGAAACGATCCAAACAGTTCTGTCAATCAACTAATTGCTTAATTGGCTTTTCATTTCACCTGTACTTGTAGGCCCATATATTGTTGGGTAGTTACATTTTTTATAAAACATTGTTTTTACAAACTCCATGTGTTTTGTGTAAAAACGTCTTAATTGGTAAAGTAGCTACTGAAAGTAAAGTAACAAGTTTATGTAGTGACGTTAACAGTAAAACTTTTCCTTAAATCTATTGGAGTAGAAGTAGAATTTGGCCCGAAAAGTGTTAAGTAAAATCCAAGTACCTCAAATGTGTACTCAGATACAGTACTGGAGTAAATGTACTTAGTTACATTCCACTACTAGAACAAAACTACAACCATTCCATCCAGGTTGGTTGTAGCAAACAAATGCTCTCACACATACTGTATATTTCTTTTTCATTGGCCACTGCAGGACACCAATACGCTTTGGCAATATTTTGGGTTGCTAGTTTACACTCACGCACAACTCTCCTTCAAACAGAGACAGATTTACAGACACTCCCACATTGTTGTAAAGTGCATGGCTATTGTTATTGACTGGAGTACATTGGATTCACAGTTTTCCATGATGGATTCTGAGGTGGAGGTTGTCCTTTAATTGTGAAGGCAGCTGCCTGAGTGGAGCAGAAGGTGTCAGGGGAGTTCTGCCGTGTCGCTTCTCCTCTTGAGGATGGTCAAGGGCAAAATGATGCTGGAACTTCTCACACACACACACACACAAGCACAAATACTATAATGCCTTTGCACATATCAGTTTTGCCATTTTGATTAATTTAGGAAAACATAGAACTAGAACTGTGCAATGTTAGGGTGTCAGATATGTTTTCTTCTACTTCCTCTATTTTAATACCATTATTTTTCAAAACCTCTGAGGATTAACTATCTTATTTCTACATACAGTAGTTTCTGTTTGCAATGTAGAGTATTTTGTAAGTAATTGCATGGCACAAACTGGTAGTTCATAACAATTGACTGCACATAAATAAAAACAAGCTAAATATCACCAATCTGCACACAGTTCCTGCATTCTCCATGGGGGACAGTCTGTCCTTAGTGAAACAGACAAATGTTAATTCCCTTCAGTGAGCACAGGTCTGACCTCCAGACTTCTTGAGGAGAACACACACACACACACACACACACACACACACACACACACACACACACATAGTCTTCTCAGAAGGTCACAGAGCAGATGACACCAGTCTGTTCCCTGTTTCACTTCGATTGGCCCATCTTTTCTCCTTCATTACCGCACACAGCTGTGAATAAGAGAGTGTGTGTGTGTCTCTGTGTGTGTGTGTGTGTGTGGTGTGTGTGTGTGTGTGTGTGTCTCTGTTTCTCCAGTCTCTGAAATGGCTAAGTGCTGTTAGTGCAGTTTTTATCAGCGAGGCCACTGGCAAGACTCAGGGGAACAGACCAGGGCTATCTCTCTCTGCCGGACCTGAAAATTGATATTGAACATGGAGGAGGAGTAGGGGAAAAATCTCACATGCTGGTAGCAATTAGCTAAAAAGGGATTTGCAACTCTGTGATTCATCACTCCAGAGATCGAAGTCATTTAAAGACAGTGTTTTTGTTCTTTCCCTCACTCCTTACTAGCTCACTCCCTCAGGCTGCGGCACCTTTAGCCCACTTACAAGACAGTGTGAGATTTCCTATTTAAGGTTTATTTCTCCCCACTGAAAACCCGCGCTGTGCTGAAGCACAAACAAGGTCTTTGATTTGACTTGCTGTGTGTACATACCTAACACTGGTGTGCTAAACTGATGCAAGGCCTCCGTTGGTTTGCTTTGTGAGTTGGCAACGCAGCGTGACACACTGTCAACAGCATGGTGAGGGAAACACACTATCGTTGAAGGGAGGGGAAACTGAGCAACTTGAACAAACTTTCTAACACGGACTCGAGGCTTCTTATTTATGGCATTCACAGCCTGTTAAGCTTTGTGTACACTGTGTGCTTTGCAAATACTTGGACCAAACCGCCAACTTCAGGATATGAGGTTGAAGTAGAAAAGCACACTCTTGCCACTACACTGGCAAAGTTCATGTTACAGTGAGAAAGAAGAGGCACATTCACTTCATTTTGTTATCTTAGCAGCTTCATGTTTTGAGTGATGAAGTCTATTTTGCCTATTCAAACATTGGACTTAATGAAACTCGTACACCTTGGACTGGGGGAATGTATGCAATGTGGGTTCATTTGGGCTCTGTGTTTATGCAAGTGGTGGGATGAGGTCAGAAATGCCTTAGGGTAAGGACCAAAGCTCATTGGACAGCAGGTGTGTATTTAATTTCATTTGCAATATTCTACTTTGTAGATATAACATGCTCTTATTTAAACACTTTAAAGTAATATTGAAGAATTGTTTTTTAGGACATTACGTCATATTGATCAGGATTCATGTTCAATGTAATCACAAACTCAAATGTGCTCTGCTAAAGGAACTTACAAATCCAAATGACCAAATGAAACCTATTTTTTTAAATATTTGAACAGATGAAAACAATTGACCTACAAACAGGCATGTCATTAATGAAGAGGTTTTTCAAGGGCTACAAAATTTGTCCAAACATCATCAGTGCAATTGTTAAAATGATTTATTCACATACTTAATTAAATGACAAAAGGTGAAATTGTTACATATCATATCAGTAGTCCAATGAATACATGCAAAGCATGAGCACTACAGGTTGTGCAACATATGAGCCCATGCATTGCTGTGAACATGTGGACAAGGTATTTAGTGCAAAATAAAATAACAGGGTGACTTGTTGATGTGAGCCCTGCACCCGTACAACTGGCACTTCTGCTAACAGAACCCCCCATAATAACTGCAATTTCCATGATAATGCCATGACATTATGTTAAAATGTGTAACAGTGACCAATGTAAATTGATACATGGTGTAGAACAGATGTAGTAGAAGAAAGGACCTCAGTGGACAGTGGATGTGTGCAGCGCTAATGTGAAAAGATCCACATCCAGATGTGACTCATGATGAAATGAAAAGCATCCTTGTAGTGGCTATTCTCTGAAGTCCAGCGGCAGCGCCATATGTTCTGTAGTGTGCACTGTCTCAGAAAGCAGTGTCCACCTGCCCGAGTAGGGCACGTGTTGACTGGGTTGAGGCAAGCTTTTCTTCTAGTGGATCAAAAATCAGTGGTGTGTTGACAAGAGTATTCCTTGGTTGACTTTTATGTTTTGACTTAATTTGAAGAATTCCATGTTCCTACAAAGATTAACCCTCATGTTGTCCTCGGGTCAAATTGACCCATTTTCCTAAATCAATGTTGTTTTGAACAAACCAATTAAAATTACCCAAAGTACCATGATTGATTCCACACAACACTCTTTGGCAAGTATAAATCTTTGCTTTCATTCATTTTGGGTTGTTGTATTCAATTTGATAGCATTTGAGAAACAAATTGAAGTGGTTTTGAAATAGTATTGAGTAAAAGTTGACATATTCCAGTCTGTGATTATCCATCAACATACATTCCTTTAATTGTAGTCTAAATAATTCCTAATGTCTGCTTTTCAAACTCAAACATTAGGTATAATTTCCTATAAATGAGGTTTATTGAGCAAAATTCAAAAAAATAACTGTAAAGCTAAAGTTAAAAAGTTAGTTTCACATGGTGTTGAAAAAAAACAAAAAGTGACAAATTGAAAGAGTGTTGAAAAAGGGACTAAAAAGTTAAACATACATAAAAATGTCACCAAAGTGTTGATTTTCAATTTTGACGGGAAGACAACACGAGGGTTAAGAAAACTATGACCCTTGAACTCAAACCTATTACATACTCTACCCAAGTAATGCATGGTCAAGGTGAAAAAAAAGCATTGCTTATATTTTCTTTTTAACGTGTACAGCTTTTTTTCTTTTTTACTACACAGCAAGACACACACTTATATTTCCCCTAAGCATAGGCTTGACCAAACACCAATCTCACTTACTCACACACATACACATCCAATACTCTAAATGACACATTCCTCATGAAGCATGTAGGCAGCAGCGGAGCCTTGCCCAAGCCGGTAAACCTCTACAGTTTAAAACCTGAGCTGCAGCCATTAATAGAGCCGGAGATGACGGATGAGTTCATATACCATGCAAGCAGCCCTAGACAATGGCTTTAGCCTGATGACAGATTGCCTGACCATAACCCAGTTTATGTTAAACTCATTCTCTCTGTTCAATTTCACAAGTGTTTGTTGGGCTGTGCTGCATTGTCCTCGACTGTGGGTGAGGTGTTGGGATGTGCTCTCAAACTCGCAGTCCCTACCTCCGGTAATGATTCCCCTGCTCTATTCTATTGTATTGTTTTCTGCATAATCAGGTTGGTAGTCAAGGGTTTGGGTGACACAGCCATCTGTCAAGTTCATTTGCTCGGCAAAATGCAAAGGTATAATGGCCGATCCTACGGGAGCCTATCCGTTATCAAATAGGAGAGGTGCCCCCTGTTTATGGCGCTGCTCCACTGTACAGCACACTGGGATTGTGTTTGCAAATACACACACACACATAAATGCAAGTGCACACAGATATATACAGTATGTGAACTCACACGTGCTTTTTTTTTTCTATGCAGGCCTGCGCGGACACAAAGGATACATACAGCCTGGCACATACTGACATGTGCTGTTGTGCAGGGCTTGATCAGCTCATCTTACTCTACAGTTGTATAGGCATCCTGTGTTATGAAATCTATAATTCAGTTTACACTTTGAGCTGTCGTCCATCTGGAGCTCTGCGCCAGCTGTTTGTCTGAGGGCTCTCAATGTGTATATTTGTGTGTGTACTCAATGTGAGTGTGTTGGGAGACTGGCATGTGTGTGTTGGCACATAGACACATGTAATAGTCATTTGTAGGTGTGTGTGTGTGTGTGTTTGTGCGCGTGTGCACATGTTTGAGTGTGTGTTAATGTCATGTCTACTGACATACTGTATGTGTTGCACTGTGTTGTTGTCACTTTTAAGCTGTTCCCTTATTGCCGCGGTGACCATGCTTCAATAATTATGCACCGGTGCAGCACACACTGTTCTACATTTAAACCAGAATGGAAAATAGATTTGGTTAAACTTGGATGATCCTTGTGGAGTAAATTAAGCTGTTTTCTCATGAAATACAAGATACAGTAAAAACTATACAACAGTTAGAACAGAAGAGTCATTGTCTACTCTTGTGTGTTATGGTTGCACACAACTCCTCCTCCTATTGGAGTGGATATTATAGCAAATGGCAGAAGTTGAAGGACTCAGCAATGGTTATAGTGAATCCTTATTTTTAAATTCAGATGAATCTGAGAAGCAGAATCAAACTAACAGTAGAAATACTGCATGTAATATCCAGGACATTCGTTAAGTCCACATTTACAGTTTAATTAACAATACATTCAAATCCGATGATGCTAATTATGATTACCAGAAAAATTAATATAGGTGACTGAAGTTTTAAATTTATTTTTTCATTTTGGCATTTTAGACCTTTATTTAGACTTGAAAGAGGTACCTGTGGCCGCTGAACCTGTGGCCGCTGCGTCAAGGAGTTAACCTCCATATATGCGCTCTATATATGGGCTCCTGCTCTACCAGGTAAGCTAACCAGGTGATAGGTGTGTGTGTGTGTGTGTGTGTGTGTATATATATATAT
>NC_048412.1:11474857-11591066 GCF_013103735.1 Etheostoma cragini
TATATATATATATCTATATATATATATATATATCTATATATATCTATATACTGTATATGTACTGTATATGTGTGTGTGTGTGTGTGTTTGTAAACTGTAGGTGCAATAAATTGTACAAGTATGCATTCTGACAACTCTGTCGAGAGTGATTTAGAGTTTTAATGGCATAATTGCATGTTGGAACAAGAACACTTATATCAATTGACAGCTTGATTAAGAGGTTGAAGCTATGCCAATCTCATAGTACAAAAACGGGGTATCAAAACGTCTTGTGTGCTTGTTTTGTTTTCTTCTACTAAGAGGCAGTAAAAAAGTTATGTAGACAAATGTCTTAGCAACGAGCACTATGTAGGTAAAACCTTCGGAGACAGAGACAAACAGAGGTGTAAGGTTTGGAACAAAGAAAAACAAAGATAACAGCAACAAACTAAAACTGGATTCCACATTGTAAGGCAGGCCGATGGATTAAAGCGAAGTCTGTAGGTTTCAGATCACACCAATGTTAACTTCAACTGAGCAAGCAACCCCAAAGGAACAAAAAAAAACCTGAAAGAAGCACAGAAACTGCACAGTATTAACTTTGATCGGAGGGCAGCTTCTCGTCAGCACCTCAGCTCTGTTTGCTTGCTCTGGCAAAGTATTGATTCAACTTTGCTGTCTGAAGTCAGCAATCAGACACAAGCACCTCTGGTGTGATAGGTGCTTACAGTGGATGTTTGAGTGAGTGGTCAGTTGGAATGTAGTTTCTTAAAAAGGCATGACAATCTGCAATTTTAAGGTATTTTTGAAGCTGTACCAGAACATTGATATACAGTACTTTGTCATAGACCCACCCTGACTCTTAGAATACTGTGAATGTATATGTGCAATGCATTATGTCACAGTCATTTTTTTGAGTCCAACAACAAAAAATGTTTTCAACACATTCCAACGTCAATGCTTTATTATTTCTAAATAATACTTTTTTCACAAATAAGTAAATTTTTTAGGGTGTTAAGTTTAGCATGTTCAGAAGCCAGTATTTGATGCCATTACCAAATACTGTAAACACGTGTGGGTTGAGTGAGAAGATGTTAAATAAATTAACTTAACAGGCATTTTAAACAATGATTATTCCATGAATCCACATAACACATGAACTCCTTTTCCTTTGAATCTCTCCTCTCAGTTTCCCTCTCTTTTCCCTTTATGAATCTCTTTCCCACCCTCCCTGTGCCCACTCGCTTTTCTCTCCGCTCTCTCACCTAACCCATTATTGCATAGCTTGTGTGAAAAGGGTAATCGCTCAAATCATTCAAAGGCAACTATCTGTGTGTGACACTGGGGAGCATTACCATCATCACAAGCAGCCACTAATGGCTCTCTCTGGATCCAGCAAAAACGCTCCGCCGCTCAGCCTAGCGCAGCGCAGGGCAGCGGGGCCAAATGCTGTGGGCACTACAGTGCTGCAGCCAGGGCCAAATTTTACCCTAATGAATTTAGACCTTGCCAGGTTATTGCAAAAGGCAACAACGGCCATCCAATACCCTCCTAGATGATCTGAAGCGACTCCCGTGGCCACCGTTCATGCCAGGGAACCCAGTGCCATGTGGAAATAGAGGGAGGAAATGGGAGGGGGTGCACTAGTCTGCTCAGCTCAAGCATTCATTCCTACACACACACACACACACACTGGGGCCTACAAGCAAACACAAGCATGCATGTATCTGCACTCATCTACACACGCATGCGTCTTATACACAAAAACAAAAGGGGTGCACAGGCTGTCATGCACATACACACACTTTCAAAACACTGGCACACTAGCTGTAATGAAGCCTGAAGAAAATGGCACGATATCCTGTTATTTCCAGTGTTCAAATTTGGACCAAATGTTTTGTTTTTTTCACTGATGCACAATGAGCATATTGATTTTTTTCATCTAAATTGTTTGGAAGCTTTTGCATGTTGTAGTACATTGAGCACTGGCCCAGTCCACATTGAAATGTACTGTTTTTATGGTTTTTGGGAGTGATTTGAAATACTATAAGATAGGCTGGTTATTTCTAATTTCTTGCATGCATTTTCCTTGTTGAAAGCAGATTTTAAACCGATGCATATTTAGAAACCAAATTTGTTCAACTACCCAAATCCTGAAAGCTAAACATCCACAAGCCTCACATGAAAGAGGAGCTCTGCTTATGCTTCATTAGTGGGCCACAATGAATTTATTAGAATGTACTAACCATGTGCAAATTCCACCATTATAATGTTGGTATCCTACAAATATATTGAAACAATCACTTTTTCTCACTCCCTGCCGTTTCTTTGTCTTTTATCTATCATCCACCTTCAGCCCTCTACTTCCCAGGCCTATCTTTCTCCATCCCATCTTACTCTCCACCATCTCCTGTAACACACACTCTGTTCTTTCCTCCATGCCTGTTATCTTTGTCCAATATGCTCAAGGCCCCCCAGCAGTGTTACAGGTAGCGAAAGTCTCCTTCAATTAGACATAATCATCACTCACGGTCAATGATTGCGCTAAAGGCTAACTTCCAGTCTATGAGGGGGCCTTCGCATCTAATGCACTGATTCAGCTTGTCTCGGCCAACTTCTCTGTCTGCTGAAACCAAAGCAATTTATTCGTCGCCCAAGGCTCTTTTGGCAACAGCCAGTTGAGTAAGCTAACAGAGAGACAGATAGAGAGACATGAGGAGGGATGAGAGAGAGAGGGAGAGGGAGCATGAAGGAGAGGGAGAGCTGTAAGGAAGACTCTCTCTTTTTCTCTCTCCGAGATACAATTTAATCAGAGACATCTGTGCGCAGGCAGGCAGCTTTTCCTTGGAGGAGACTTAAGCAGAGTCTTAGTTTGGGGGCTGTGTTTGAAGTGCAGGGGAATTATCACTTTCTTCCAATAACAGTGCCAGGGTTGGAGAGAGAAAGAGGGAGAGCATAGAAAAACAGAAAATCTAGTTAATCTGCTTCATCCCGGTGTGCTGGGGTGTGCTCCGGACACATGAGAACCAAATCCAATCATCAGACAGGAAAGGCACACAGCTGACCAATCAAGTTACCACCTCGCCGGCCAAATAGACAAGGCCAGAGGAAATTAAATACTGTAGGTTTTAAAACGGGGGGTGGGGCAGGGAATGTGTGTGTGTTAATGTGTTTGCTCATCAGCAACACTTCAAGTAAGGTACTATGTCACCCTGAAGCATTACAGCTTAACAGTAGGCTACATTACAGGCAAGAGTAATACATCCAAAAGTCTTCAGTGTAATGCAAAACTATCAGATTACTAATAGAGGTCATCTAAGCCCATTTTTTAATATCTTGTTTTTTTATTACTTAACAACTCATTACTCATTACTGTGATCTTAATTGCCATGCTTCACAACTCCGCAATACAACAGGACGTCTCCTGTTGGTTCATTTACTTCCTTTAGCAGACATCCCCACTCGGAGTGGCCGAGCTGTGAAGAGACTTAATTTGGGTGAAGTCTAAGAGGGAAGCGATAACCGCGTAAGAGTGGGGCAAGAAGGTTAAAAGGATAGATAGTTCTCGTCGTTGGTTGCTTTGCTAAAGGGCAAGTGATGTGTGGCAGCTCTGTGTGTGTGTGTGCGCACGTGCTCTGGGTGGAAGACCAGTGCATGTGTGCTCATAATTGTCCTTTGTGTGTGTTTGTGTGTGTGCGCTCGTCCTGGGCCCTCCCTCGTATCTGAAAATAGTAAAGTGATGGAAGCTCGACAAAGATAGAGAACTTGAGCAGCTTCAAGTCACAGTTCAACAAGGCTGAGCGTCGCCAGACAGCGCCGTCATCACTGGCACATCAAAGGAATGGAGTTTTTTTTTTTTTTTTAAGCTGTGACTGCTCTTTGCCCTCTTTGATAAATGTTGTAAGATAAACCCCATGTTACCTATGAGAATTACGCACCCCACTGTAAACTCAAGTTTAACACCAGCACAAATCCAAACATTAGTTTTTCTTTTAAGTGTTTTCCTCAGTGTTTTCTTTGGCAGATTTTATCTCAAATATAGCAGTAAAACTGGCCAAAAACAAAGAACGCATTATCACCTGCCCTGAGGCATTATTCAGGCAACTTATGATTTCATAATTTTTTTTCTTTTCTTCAAAAGGAGCAATAACTTGAACACTTTTAACAAGCTGAACCTGTGAACAATCAGAATGGGGGAGCCGATGAGTTACAAAGTGAGTGATAAATCAATCAAGCAGATTGTTACATTCACCTGAATCATAACAGGCACATGCCAAACAATGATGTGGTTCTCTGTCTCTCTCTCAAACACACACACACACACACACACACACACACACACACACACACACACACACACACACACACACACACACACACACACACAGCCTGTGATTACAGCTTGGGAAAGTAGTAATTTAGTCTGTGATTACAATCTATCAGGCTGCCTGGGGCCAGACTCTGAGAAGTATCTGTCTAAATGACACTTTAATAAGACGCCGTCAAACACACAAAAGGTACAGGCACACATGCAGGCACACGCTGGTGCAGGCTCATTGGTAGCCAAACTACACACACACACACACACACACACACACACACACACACACACACACACACACAGAGAGTATGCTTACACAATCATGCATCCATACATTTCTGCGCACACACCCATGAATAAACTTGCAGCAAAAGCATGCACACTTTACACACTCTTGCATGCATGATTGCACACATAAACACACACACACACTCCAAAGATGGCATCTAGAGTGATTACTTTTATCACTCACAGTGTGTCAGCCATGCATCATTTCAGATGAACGCTCCTCTCTTTCATTCACTGCCTGACACTGGATAAATGCAAATGAAGCTGCTGTGGAGCAGATCTCATGCTGCAAAATGAATAATGTCTCTTTGTTTTGTTGTACTTTTTCAGACACTGGCCTACACAAGAGTATCAACTATGTAAGCAAAGCAATTTAATTATGTGTTATCAACTATTTTGATTAAATAAGTAGCTTTTACTCGAACTACTAAACTACTTTTTCTATCAAGGAGCAAAGGTCATCTGCACAAGCTTTTAAAAATTAAAGGCAACAATCACGTGATAAGGGTAAGGAGAAGAAATACATACTTTCAGTTTAGCTGCTGCAGAGAAATGGATAAAGTCCCATAAAGACCTCATGAAGAGTCAAGATTGTTAATAATTTGCCTCGGTTTTTAGTTTGTTCTCTCTGGTGTTGCTGCTGAGCATGAACATTGTGCTAAACAAATACATTGGGTACTGAGGCCCATTCTGTAATTTCATGCTTAAATGAAATACATGTATATATGCACAGATAACATCCAGTAAATTGGGCCTTGGTAAACAAAAGAAGAAGAAAACGTCAGTGAAACTAAAACCCACCTCCAAAGCAATTATTCTGACAATTTATCAAGCAGCCATCTCAGATTTCAAAGGTGTTCCTTCGCCTACACCAGCACATGTTTTACATATTTCACCTTGCCTAACAACCAGTTGTTAGATTTGTAATGTTAATGTGAGTCATTTCAATTCAATCACTTTTACACATAGCATAGCTGACAATGCCAAAGAGACTTGTGGTTCAAAATGAGTGGCGTATTTCTTGAGTGTTGAAGTGAGTAAAGCACAGTTTTTTGTTTATTAGAAACTTAGGAACAAAACACCTGAGCAAAGAAGCACATGAATAAGTTTTCAATATCTCCAAAAATACAAGAACGTTCTTATCTTATCATGCAAGCCGTGTCCACTTTCTATGCTTCAATAACGAGTGCGGCCAGTTGAATCAATTTCACCTCAAGAAGTTCAAATATTTGCCCCAGAGGGATAGACACACCAAAGAACATCAAATGAAAATATGCTAAAGAATAAAAGAATACACAAGCACTTACTGAAGAAAGTTAGTGTTATTATGCAATCCTTGGTGCTGACATCTATGAAGCCATCCAATCAGTGACTCATCTAAACTAATCTTAAACCCACAATTTATCATGATGAAGCTATTCAGCTCAGTATCAACACCTGTTAAAAGAAATCTGAATCAGCCGATACTGCCAAATAACCATTCCAAAAATCCAAACTTCTGTTTCCCCCTACAGTATAATCAGCTCTTGTAATCAACCTGCTTTTTACATTTTTTCTTCCAACATCAGCAGGGTGATGTAGTGATAATGGAGATGCCTTCCTTCAGCATGAACACCCAGGTTCATTGGGTCGTTATTTGTCCTCTCCTTCAGTGGGAATCCCCAATAGCAGCATTGCACCGTTCTCCATCTAAAACAGTGTGAAATCAATCATGAATCATAATATATTTTATGTACAGTATTTCTTTACACATCATCTTTCAAATGTAATTAACAAGGTGCTACACGTGAAAACATTTAGTAATACAGATGCTAATGAGGCAAGCAAAATACAACAGTTGAAAGTACAGAAAGGCATACTTCACAATACAATAAGATACAATGCACTGCCATTTCACTCTAGTATCGCAATGAAGCAGCAGAAGCTGTACAATGTATGACAGTATTGTGTTTTCATTAGGATGGCACTGAGTGATTAAACTCTGGCATGTGTATAATAAATCTTAATCAGCTTGAAATAGCATATAAATCAACCAGGATAAGTCAGGATGATCCACACTGTGGGGCCTGGGATTCCTATGAAAAACACACACCCACAGACACACACACACACGCAGACTTCCTCTCTTTTCTTGTACACATGCACTATGACGTGTGAGTATTCCTACTCAAGGCACAACTAAGAACACATATACAGATACACACACATGCATTTTCTTTCTTTCACAGTATCTCACCTCTTCTGCTGTCAGGAGTATGTAGAGAGGCCTGGACACACTCTTTCTCTCTCTCTCTCTCTTCTCTTTTGTATCTCCCCACCACTCAGATATTCATGGCCACATCTGGGACAGTTTAATGAGTTAATGCCAGTTAATTACTCACTCCGGTGCGGCTGACCGACCAAACTCTGCCACTTTCTCCCTCTCTTTTTTGGATCTTTCTCTCTCTCTCTCTCTCTCTCTCTCTCTCTCTCTCTGTGTAAGGCTCAGTCTGTCTCTCTCCTTCCCCAATGATTAATGGCAGAGAAAGAATAAGAGGAAAGGAAGGAGGAGCAATCAGCATCTACTGCCATCATCAACATTAGTGGTGTCTGGCTGCATTAAAGCCGGGCAAGAGAAAAGGCTTTGTGTGTGTGTGTGTGTGTGGGGTCTGGGCTGCTGAGATGGAAGACTGTTAGACCACTAATTGAATAGAGATGATTCCATTATCAAGCAGTTTGTTTGAGTAGGGAAGCCAGTTAGTTATCAGCTGTGGAGAAAGGCGAGACATAGGCAGTTTTGTTTTTTCTTGAACTGCATGTAAAAAGACAGAGGGAAAAACTAAATAATCAAGAGACAGAAGACGAGAGAGAGAGAGAGATGTGCACGTGTCTGTATGTAGTTGAGAGGTTTTGACATACAGTAAAGCCAATTATCATTATGGGATCATCTACTGACCACAACTAAGTTTGCCCTTGGCTCATAGATATCTATGTGTACACACACACACACACGCACACACACTGAGAGAAGAAGAGAGAGAGAGGGGAATCTACAGTTTCATCGGAAGTCGGTGTGGAAAGTGCACCTTCTCAAATCGCACAAATTGATTAGTGATCATCATCTTAATTGCATCTAAACAATAACAACACCCAGCATAGGAGCACAAAGCCCATACAGTTCATTCTAATCTATTGTATTCTCATCTCAGAGGCAGAAAAACAAAGACAGCTATTAAAGTTTGGATGGAATTTGCCGCTCCGCTAAACAGACGCTTTGGTATCTAGCAGTAACTCCAGTTCCTGCACGCACAAATGAAACTGTATTAAGATTTATGATAAGAAAACAAAAGATAGAGAGGAGAGGGGATAAAACTTGTTTTGTTCTTTCTATTTTTCCTGTCTTGCAATATGTCTGAGGGCCCCATACCCAATAATTTATCACCTTTGGTTTTACAGCCATCGATTTCCCCCCTAGTGACCTCTTGCACCCAGTGGTAGCCTTTTAGTTAGTGTTTGTGTGTCTGAGTGTGTCTGTACATGTATGCCTGAGTGGGTTTTGAAATTGGTGCATGAGTATAGGAAAGTGTTTATGCATTTGTGTGCAAGTGTGTTGTGCAGGTTATATTGTGATCCATTCGGGGCACACAGTGTTTTTCCTTTCAGCACTGAAAGGTCATTTGCAGTGTAAGAAAAATGGCCCGAGGTCAGAACAATGCACCAGGAGACTTTTGGTGTGTGCGTGGTTGTGTGTGTGTGTGTGTGTGTGTGTGTGTGTGTGTGTGTGTGTGTGTGTGTAAAATAAATATTTAATGAAGTGATGCATATGCAGAATTGTCCACCCAAACAGCTCGCATCTACCATAAAATAAATACATTTAGATTTATGTTCATTCCAGCACTCATTCAGACGAACAGTTATATTTGTTGCACTTTTCCTGTCTGTTTCATCAGCTTAACTATAGAATTTAGTGTATTTATAGTGCATGAAGAAAGGGGAAAAAACTGTTGTTTTGCCTTAAAAAAAAAAAATCTAACCCTGATTGCATGACTATACAGTACAAATATGCATGTGATTTGTGTTTATGTGCATGTGTAAGCTAGGATGTGAGTGTGTTTCTCTACCCAGCGAGTGGTATTGGCTGAGTCATGTTTGTTTATTGCTGCAGCAGTTGCTACTCTCAATTTACTTGGCACAGGTGGGTTTAAGGTTAGGGCTTACAGTTGACACTCTCATCTTACCACTTAGGGAAAAGGTGGTTGGGTTCAGAAAGGAGTGAGGAGAAAAGCAAGACAGTGAGAGTGGAGAGCAAAAAAGACAGAAAAAGGAAAGAGCCATAATAAATTAATATAGGATGAAAATAGAAAATAAATCAAATCAGTACTAATGCGTTCTCACAAAAAAAAGTCTGTTTTGGCGTCAATAGTTGCATTTGTCATCTTGCCCTTCAAGGCTCTTGCTTTGTAGTTTATTTTGTTGTTTACATCATATTTCCTCTTTCTTCTGCACACTTCTAAAATAGTCCAGCTGAACTGCATTGATACGGGTGCAATTCTGTAAAGAAAAACACACACACAAGTGACTCTTATCTTTAATTTATTTGTGCTGTGTTAATTCATCTGGTTGGCTATACCTGAAATAACATCAACTGAAGAGATCTCAAGTCATTGTAAGTATGAAGATTACAGGATATGTGTGTGCATGCATGCTTGACAACTGTTTAAATTTGTGGTATAGTCAAATTGTAACAAAGAGTAAGCAAGAAAAGGGTGAAAAACAAAACGGACAAAGAAATGAAATTAATGACCCCTCATATATTGTCTTCTTTGTGCTTTGAAGGGAACAAAAGAATGGCAAGTTAAAATACATTGTTCAAGGAAAAAGAGAAGAAAACAGAAGAACTGAATAAACAAGTAGAGACCATGACCATAAATACAAGGCTGTAAATCCCACAAAACATTAACTTCATTACATGGCAATTACTAGCTGCATGTGACAAAAGAGGATATTTCACTCCTCAGTATTTAGCTATCCACTCCTCACCACGAATTTGTGTCTTTTGTTGGGGGAAGGTCAAACCATTATTTCAAATTAAACAAGCATTGTGTCAATTGAATGCTGTAACCAAACCTGAACCTACAGTTGTATTCATTGGGGAAAGCAGAACTATTGTAAAATGCAAGCTACAGGCTACTATGGCAAGAAAAGGATGAACTGCACCAAAAATGTGACACATTTTTTATTTGTTTTTGTTACATAATGACCAAAACATTTAGAATTGTGGTCATTAGGAGGAAGACAGGAAACCATCTGTTTTTCTTATAATGCTTCAACCCTGTGATGAGCTTCCTGTGAGATTGACAACTGCTGTCTACTTTTTGAATCTGATTCAGTCCTTGATTTTCTGTCTTAATCGCTTCACACTCATTCATCTTTGCTCTTCGCCTAAACCTCTCTTATTCTCTTTTGTGGTGAATCAATATCATATTAGACATGCTACTTTATATTTCCGAAATGATCTTAGCATAGGGGGTTAAAACTCTGCTGCTTCCCTGTTAGCTTAGCTCAGATCCTTGCTTATAGCCTACTAGCTTATCCTCGAGTCACCCACAGCTCACACAAGCTCGCTAACTGTATCACAATTGGTTTGGATTAACTGTTTCACCTTTGCAGAAAGCTGTCCTTACTAGAGAGACACAACTGTCAGAACAGCTCATCATCCCTGCTAACGTTACCTCAGATGTTCCCTGCACTTTAGAGCCTCAGTAACAGGTTTGACAGTAGGCCTGTTTGTAATGTTAGCATAGTCTCATCTGCAGATTGTGTGGCCTTGTCTGTAGTCACCCCTTCTGACTGCATACCAGCTTTCAACCTTTGCTTTTGGTTCTCCTGTTTGCCTGGATGCCTCCCTTTACCTCTGCCAACAGGTTAAAACATGCAAGCTAGTAATAAATGGTCTCCATTACCAGCAAATGTCAGATTAGCATCACCAGCCACTGTTAACTGTCTACCCGGGGCAAGAGCTTCACACATAGACGCTAATCAGAGGGTGTTGGAGTTACGTAGGGTGAATCAGGGAACCCCGACACCCACACCACTAGCTTTAGCAGCATCGCAACCCATATCAGCCCCAGTGACATAAGGATGACATCCTCAGAGATCAGATTTGAAAGCCTATCCAAGATGTTTGCGTTTGCCAAAAAGGGTAAAGTTGGTATCTATTACTTGACCCTGGTCCCCAATAATGAAATACAGAATGCTTTCTTCACTGAGCCCCTGGCTGCCTCATTATTGCAGTGAGCAGAAATTGGTTTTAATGATAACTGGCATTCTTTCTGAGGGCCACCCTAACCCTTCTAAAAGTGGATGGCCTTTGCTTGAGCGCCGCTATTTTATCTTGAACCATAGGTGTCTGTGTCAAGTTTGACGTAAACTAGACTTTGCACTTGGCAGGTTGCAGGTGATTAGTGAGCCTGCTAAGCACTGGAACCGCTCCCCCCAAGCCGTCAGTGCCTCATTCCAGATGTTTTGGGTCTGGATCTTTGTCCTCCAGGAGATTCAGCCTCTACTCATGTCTGTCTCCCTTGTGTGCATGTTGTCCTTGTCTCTCTCTTCCTCTAGGTGCTTGTTTAATTTCTCCTATCTGTGTGAATGACATGGTTGAGTTTTCCCTTTAGTCTGTGTGTGCAGTCTGTCCACTTCTCAGCTCTCCATAGTGGAGAGGAGGTCATGTGGCTGATGTCCTATCTGTTTTGTGGCACCCACAGACCGGTAAAATGTATGGACGGAGCTTTTGAGTCTGAAAGCTGAAGCCAATGTGGAAGTGCCATAAGACTGCATTCAATCTAATTCAGAAGTCTGTATGAAAATGACCCAGCTTCTCACTAGATTTGTTACTTCAGTAAATTTTTTCATATTATGAACTCAAATCGCTAGTTTTAAGTCTTCTTCAATATAGCATGATGTTTATTTAGTAAATTATGGTTGCATTTATTTAAAAATAGAAGATAAAGCAAGGGATGCTTTAGGGTCGTGGCTACACGGCATCCTGTCAATCATTGTAGAGGCTTAGCAAAGTCATTGGAACATTTCTGTCTTCTAAAAATTGTCTTGGTCAGAGTTCGGATACACCTTGCAAACCAAGATAGCTAGCTAGCTAACATTAGCTGTTAACTTAGGGGCAAGTTTGCCAGTTTTCTGTGTACTGTTGTACATGCAGTTGAATAGTACCAGCAGCAACATTTAACGTTTAGCTTAGCGCCGAACCCCACCTGCTCATCGTACTGTCCATTTTCTAAAAAGAAAGATGGCAATAGCCAAATTGCCAAAGTCTAGGCTTCAAAACCTTACTCCACAAAGGAATGGGTAATGTCACTGCTGCTATGTCCGTTATTTTGTTTTTCAAAGTCTATGGAAGTTCCCTGACATCCGCTCGGATCCATGTTCTTTATTTTTGTTGACAATCTATCATTTTGTTACCCTGATTTTTAACCCCGGTATGCTACTAACAGAACAGGTTGTTGGCAAGCTGTAAGCTGGAGTAGAGTGGCCCAGGAATGACCTCTCTCTGATATTTATTAAAGATAAGCAGGGAGTGTTGGGATAAGACAGGAGTGAGCATTCATATCTGATACACTTGTTAATCTGTTTACCATTAATGGTATAACTCAATGATAAACACAAGTTGTTAAATAGCTGCTCAAACAGTGACACAGAGAAGTGGCCCTTCACTGCTCTTTGATGGTGAAACCCACACTTTGATGTGCTGTGCTGTACATGTTGTGTGCAGGTGGAGAGTAGGAAATCTACCTTTCAACAGTAAATCCAAAGCAATTTACACCGTGCCCTTTCTAATTCAGCTATCAAGCATGGATTAACAATTGTGTGTGGGAGTTAAGTAACCTCATTCTGCATTAGGCCAGTTTTGTGGTCTCATTATATGAAATGTTCAGCACACCAACAGATTTCCGTTGGCAGGTTTACATATATATTTTTGCTTAATAACAATTGCAAAATAATAGAAAACTAAATGTATTTTAAATGACTATAATTTGTTTTCCATTTTTTATGCAACAATGTTAAAGAAATTTGATGTAAACCCAGTGGTGACATGTAACTAAGGTAAATGTAATAGCATTTACTCTCGTTGTTGCCATATGCATATATTTAGCAAAGCATTTGCCAGCTGCAACAAGTTAGTGATGTAGACATTAATATATCAATACTTGTAATCCAACAATACAATTCCACATAATACACATATATGTTTGTGCTATATTCTTGTGCTTTTACTTAGGTAATATGTATGTGTACTGGATTAAACCTAACATGTTGCTTCATTCAAACAGAAATGCCTGAGATGGGCACATTATTTGAGAAATGCTTTTTATTTTTTCAAAAAGTGATCTCATTAATTTACTGAAGTAGTCCTGCTCTAAAATCTTTACGGCAAAGGTTATTTATTGTGTAACTTCTTACTTTACTTTACTCAGACCAGCTCACCCACAATTCAAATTCAATATAAGGTGTTAGAGTAGAGAATGGGACTTTCGCCTTTTAGATATTAACAGACCATCAATAGCTACGTTAGCCTTGGAGACTGCATGCAGCACCCCAGAAACCCTGTTGCTGCAATGCTTACAAACCCTCTGATGTGTGAATGTAGCTAGCTATACAAATATCAATATGCAAAAAATGTACTAGCCACTAGCCATCACCAGCTAATGCATCTTGGATGCCATAGATTTTATGGAAGTTGGTATTCCTTTCCACGTTCAGTATGTCACAAATGTGTAGGATAATATTTGAACATTTGATTTTAATGAACAGAACCGACCAAACAGTTGTAATGTTCTGAAAGTGAGTTATAGCAACCTTTTTGGAGCAATTACCATCTCAGCTGTCTCTAAGCTTAAATAACTCTCTCTCTAACGCGCTCCCTTCTCTTTATCCACATGTCAGCTTCCGTAATAGATTCAATATTCCGGAGTCAGCAAGCAATTAAAGCGTGAATACATGAACATTCTGTGGATCATTTTTATCTCCAACATGTTGCGTGGCATTCATAACAACCACTAACATTTGTCCCTTTTTTAAAGGAAAAAAAATCGCAGATTCATGTGCCTGAAATATTTTAATTTCTTTTGACTAACACATTGCTTCACCCTAAAATATATCTTCCAACTAATCTCTGTAATACACTCTGCAGCACCCGGCTACACAAACACTTTTGAATGATTCCAATTGGGTTCAGGACAAAGGGTCATGTTGGACATAAACAAAACCTGTTAAGAGGTAATGTCAGGTCTTTTGTATGATTAATAAGAAAAGCACAGCTACCGTTCCTACGAAAGCTGGCGGAGGACATGTGGAATCCCCACTGTATGTAGGTTAAACAATACACTGTCAAATACTGAGACGAGATAATTATAGCTGTGAGACAGTGTGAACTCAGGGCACACAGAGAGAGAACCTCTTATTAAGAGCTGTGTAATTAGGTGTCAAACAGCCGTGATGTGTGAATGCTGTCTTATCTGTCAACTCTGGTGCTTCTTAAAAGAATAGGGGAATTACATTTTTGGAAGACAAATCCTTTAGATACCACCCCTGTTTAGCTTAATCTAAGCTCATATGCCAACGATTGTATAAAAGCTAACAGTGGTTTATGCTGCTCAGTCTTCAAGATTTCTACTGTGCGTCATCGTTCAACATAATGTATTTCTGACATCAGCATTGTCAAAAGTAATCTTCCAATCAATCACTTATTTCATTATTTTGGTGAATAATTGATCACATTTCACAACACAGTTCTTCTCTGATGTTTTTTGAAACATGACGTTGTGGGGAAAACCACGGGGCACTAATATATACATTGCTTTAATCAGGCTTTTGATCTTCAGTACAATTCTGCGATAAGTCAATTAAAACTAGGTCTGCTAAAAATGAATTATGCAATAAGTTTATTAAAACATTTATCAGCTAGGCTTATTATAAATGGATGACTTCCAGTGGAAGACAGGCAGATGAGATGAACAAGTCATCAGATTGGCTTCTACTCCATCTCTCTCATTCAACTAGGTTGTTTACCATTTTGCATGTAGATTGTTTTTGATTATGGAGTCCCATATAATCTGCTGTTTTTTGTCTTATTAAACTGCATCCAGTTCAATTGGTGAGTACGTTGTGGTGTGTGGTTGCTGTCATGATGAAATGGCAGCCAGAGATTTGGAAGTCATCCTGTCCTTCATCGTCTGCTTTTATCTCCATTTGTTTTTGTGTGTGTGTGTGTGTGTGTGTGTGTTTACTTATCAGTTACTGACAAATCCAGATTTGGCCCTAGCAGACTGTAAGGCTTGGTACTGTCCTTGGGGCATGTAGGGTGACAGGGAGCACGCAAATGCCCCCCTGCCTTGAGGAATTGTCAGTGAAAATGCCTCCACCAAATCAATCTCTCATGCCCCTCATGAGACATGGGTTTGGGTGTGAGAATAAACATGAGGGAAGAAATATCTAACACTACACAGCTTTGGCTGGGCTTTGGTGCATGTTGGGCAGTTGTGAGTTGAGCTGAAAGTATTGCCAACCAAAATAATAATGAAACATGGTGACAGATCCTTAAACCCTTTCAATTGGTTTTGAAATAGACACTGTCCCGAAGGATTTCTATCCCAGAATGTATTTCATTATTTCACATGATGAACCATTTGGCTTTCCTTTGTTTTGTTTCTGTATCTTCAGGTTTTTTATGTCCTTTTAGTGAGAGAAGGCAAAATTTCCGGACAATGTAAAAAAAAAAAAAAAGAAAAAAAAAAAAGAAAAAAAGTTGTGACAGACTCGCCCAGTCAACAATGCAGTCTTAAATAGTCAAGGTACAAAATACATCTTAGGGGTTGTGGGCTGCTGCTACTTAATTAGAAGGTTCAAGTGAAGACCAAAAAACAAGGGAGGGAGACAGAAACATTATGTAGAGACAATTATTTTGTAAGTGTTTTTCTCTGTCTCTGTTTATGTGATTCTTCAGGGCATTTTGGAACCTGTTGACACAGATTATTCAGGTGGAGGCCTGAGGGGCTGGCTGAGGGCGCTAAGCTGGGCCAGTGTGCACATCTCGGCGCTTCTCTGGAATGGCTGCCAGCTCCGTCTGCTCGGCTGTGATAATGGAGCCTCCATTCCCCTCTCTGTGTTGTGTGGAAATGTTTCCATTAGCCTTTGACAAGAAAAGGCCTCTCTGCAATTTAGTCCATCTTTTATGTCCATCTTGTTTCTTCCAGCATGCAGATTTTATGCCTGCCTCCCTCTCTTCCCTCTCTGCGTCTTGCTTGCTAGTCTGCTGCCTGCTACACCCCTCAAGCGCGGCTGGAATGCTGGGGTGAGATAAAAAAAAGGCCCCGCTCAGAGCAGGTTCGAGTGTTTTGCCTTTTTATATCAATGACCTTTTTTTGTGGGTTGT
Organism: Etheostoma cragini; assembly: GCF_013103735.1. NCBI lineage: Eukaryota > Metazoa > Chordata > Actinopteri > Perciformes > Percidae > Etheostoma > Etheostoma cragini. The sequence continues at coordinate 11,490,871 of NC_048412.1, forward strand.
AAACACAAGGGATAAACTGCAGTTTGACAGAGGCTATTCCAATTCCCGGCCTCTCTCACTGGCCGTTTTAAAAACATGCACTTTAACGGATGAGTTTAGTATGACAGAGTCATAACACATTGCCGTTTGAATGCTATCCTTGTTTTCCAAATGCACTCACGTCCATTGACACAGGCACATCTGGAAATTGTGATGTGACCTTTATTTGCATTACTAAGCTCATCAAATTTGAACAATAATTCACACATCCAGCTGAAACTAATGTGAAATAGTTTGGCAAGCGCCTGAAATGAGTGTAATGCAAATCTCATGTCTTTTTGTAGCACAAATAGGAACAGCAGCCAAAAGACTAACAGCTAGGCAATAATTCAGTCAGATGTGGAATACTCTTACAGCAGAGGAGAGAGACAGGGAGAGATGGAGAGGGAGAAAGAGAGAGTTAGAGAGAGATGTAAGGAGGCCTGGCACAGGATACTGGACCGGTTAGCAAGTACGAGACAAATTGCGGTCCTCTGTGACTCTGTGAATTAAGTTGCTTACAGTGGATGGCTTCCTGAACCCTCTGTCAGTCTTTAAGAGCCAGTGGAAATACTCTGTGTGATTGGTGAACTCTAATGTCAAAGCATATGAGATTGAGATTACACGTATGGTTTGGTGGCAAGGATGCTTGGAAATATGGATTGGGGACTTTTTAATAGAGCAAAAGAAATGCTGGAAAAGTGGTTCTGTGTTTTGACAAAGAAGTTTTGACTTGATTCCCACATGAGAAGATTGCTAAGGTTTACTTTCAGTCAACCAGGGGTCCATCTTTATAACGCTCGAACGTTGTGTTCACAGTGGGAGTCCTTTCTGTAGTTCCTAATAAACTGATGTCATGTAGGGGCATTTACACACGGCCCTTGATTTATTGTGATAACAAAGCACCCTAATGTGTCAAAATATTAGCAGTGAGCTGCGTAAAATATAATAAACATTGAATGTGGAGAAATCATAATTAAATCCGCATTAAACATCAATCATTGCAAGTTACACACACTGTTCTCAATTTGTTGATATTCTATTCAATCAGGACATTGGATAACAATGACTACTACTAAATACTATTAATACTACTATAATTAATATTGTCTTTTAAAATGTTCATAATATTGTGTGGTGGTAATGGTTAAAAATTAAAATAAAATTAGCTTTAAGCAGGCTATGATTCATTAGTAATCCTCATTGTTATCTGTGACTAAACTGTACAGCAGGAAGTAATTGACAATTCATGAATTGCTAATGCAACATGCAGCCTGTAGCAAGCAGTGGAAGGCTGTGAGCCACAGTACTATCCTGCCTCATGTGACAAACAAGAAATACTCAAAACTACAGATAGGCCCTAATGTTACAAGTATGCACCTGTAATAAAATGATCCCCCAATGGGAGACCTGTTTATTCAATTAGGGTTTCTGCTGGAAGATTTAAAAGGACAGCCACTCAGCCTCAACGGACAAATAAACATCTGCAATGAGGAATTTGAGATGGTGTTGAACATTTTAAGGTCCTTCTCCAAACCAATCAAAAATCGGTTCTGGTGGTTTGGCATGGTCGGTAGAAGCAGTATATTGAAATGTATGTGTATATGTATGTATGCATGCATGCGTGTGTATGTGTGTCTGTATGAATCTAGACCTAAGCGGGAGGCGTTGGGTGATTGACAGGCTTCTCCCATTTCCCTCGAGGGCAAGGTTGCATGTACTGTTTCATCAGGTGACTGCAGTAGTGAGACTGAGGAGCATATCAAATCCATTAACCCTTGCTGTTATTATGTATCAACCCTCTGAAATCCCAAACGAAGGTCACATATCTACAAATGCAGCCAGCATGTCATATACACCGTATCTCTCTGTATCACTAATGTTTGTGCATCATTCCTCATCAAAGGGAGTGTGATATTAATGTGGCTCAGAGCGTGTGATAAAATATGCGGGAATGTGAGTGACAAACATACAAAGCTGCCCCTGATTGCATTGGTGCATTAAAACTGCTTTCAACATAGGAAGTGAGCTTGGAATATCAGTTTACATGACTTTGAACTAATAAATAGTCTCCAGGATAACATTAGTGAAGAGATGGATTTTCAACACTCAGATTTAAGTAATATGCTGCTTTACTGCTTGACCGCAAATGCACTTTTGTTGGGACTGTCGCAGGAAACCGTTCCTAACATTTGAAACCCGTCGCTTACTGGCCATTTGTCATTGAAAACCAGAATGTGTAAGTATTGTTCAAAGTTATCACGCCAGGGAACAGATGTGCTGCCTTTTTCCGGTCTCGTGAAGCTTGCTCAGTCACACTTAATATAGATCCACTGTCACATACACTTCACAAGTGTTTGTAGGATAAGTGCTGGATTTCACCAAGTGTTAAAAGCTTAATCCATCCAAATGTGTGAAACTGAGAAGTATTTTGTTCACACCAGAAGGAGTAAATTGACTGAGGTTTGGTGTCAAGCACTTCTCTTTGTCATAAAAGGGTTAGGGTCAATAACGTGACCCTTCCTAATGATTAAACTTCCAACCAACTGTTTAAGAGAGGCCTACATACATTGTCATCCACTGAAGTGATATGTCAGACTACCACAAGATGCTGTAGAAAATGAGCTCTGTTCAATTCTATAATGCACAACAGACCATAAACTGAAACAATACTTGAGTGTCAGTGAGAAAATTGTTGTGAACATAGTGTAGAATTACTGCTGTAAGCTCGGTTGATGCAGTGGATTCCATAGCTTGAATGAGAAACATGATTGGTAACACAGTAAGGATGGGCAGAGCAGCGGGGATTTTAACAGTATGGGCGTATTTGCTGGAGAGTTTATGGATTTGTCATTGGAAAAGACCAGATATCCATGTTCCAGACTGTATAACGCATCAATTTGATTCCAAATAAGACTCTCGCACATCCCCCGTTCCTTATCAGCAAACATGTCCACGTCAGTCTCCAAGATTTAGCCATGGCTAAATTCCTTCGTATTTTGGGCTGGCTGAATTATATGGACATCTACGCAGCTCCAATAGCTGCAGGCAGCGCCTCTTGAATAGCATTTTGTACATAAGCTTTAGCTTACTAGCCCAGGATACGAGGCCAATGCCTTATCCCTGTTAACAGAGACCCTTCTAAGACAGGATTAGAGGGGGAGATAGTCGGCGACAAGGGGGGACGGTCCATCTCCAGGGTAGCACCATCACTAACCCAACCGTAATTGCATTTGTTTAGATATGGAGATCACAGCAAAATGGAGTACTGTGTTAGTCCAGCAATGCAATGGGATTTTGAATTAATAGCACCACAATATATAGAAAGCACAAGTCTATAAACAATATGTTTGACATGTTATTGTCCTGTTGGTCTCCATTTTGGCTTGACTGTCATTTGCTTTCATTCTTCTTAAGACCCTGTTAATATCTCCCCTGTAAATGTATCACACAACAATAATTATAAACATCATGCAGAAATAAATTCTGTTGGATGTTATGTTCATACCGCATAAAGTATATTGTGTATTGTGGACAATAGTGAGCTAGTTTCTCCTGTGTGAAATAACATGAACAGAGATAGTGAGTGAGATACTGTGGAGGTAATGGGAAAAAACAAACAAAAAAGCAACCTGACTTTCAGGTGTGACCTTCCACTCTTCTCCTAGTCTTCCATTCCTTTATGGGTTAACCATCCTTAATGCTTTATGTATGCCTTGTGTGACACTCTTTGCATAAATGATACCAAATAATTGGGATTTATAAATTATTCATTGTGTATTAATGCAGGTGAAATGGCTTTTTGGCTTGGACTGCTGTCTGTCGTTCAGAAAATAAAAGAGGAGGAGGTGGGCTATCATAGATACTTTGCTGAGGAAAAAATAAATAACCCCACAGAAATATTAGCAATCAAAATGCATGAGCCACGCATGGTCAGTGCGGCAACCTGAGTGTATCCTAACTAGTAGTTTTGTCTTCTTAAACAATAGCTTATGAAGTCATTTTTTAAACTTTTTAGGTAAAGCATGGATTTACTGCATATACCGCCTGCATATGTAATGCAATACATCTCATTTATGGTGGTTTTGGAAGGTATATTTAAAATCAAAAAGTAAAAACAGATTACAATAAATTGTCTGCGCAAAAATATTTTTGTGTCAAACAATAGATAGAAAAGCACAGAAGCCGTACTACAGGCCCTACTGTGACACCTCCAACAGCAACAGAGATGATCCCCCCAACGTTTAAGCCAAAATGTTAACAAGAAAAGCCACTCAATTAAGACCTAACCTTATGCTAACAGTTCCCCCCAAGTCTAACTGTCTAATGGTTTGTTATGCATGCTTTGGCGCTCCATAAAACAATATTGTTTCCACTCACTGATGCCTTTATTATTAAGAAAGGATTATTTTCACAGGATATTGTTTAAGTTTAGTGTGTCGAGACCTTTCAGAGATGTGCATCATTGTTCCCAGCTGCAGCCGTTCAACATTGTGCAGTCTGTGACTAACATCTACCTCGTTTTGTTTTATTCATACAACTACATTGAAAAAAGAAATTAATATAGAAATACAGGAATGGTATGTGATGAGACTTAGTATTAATAAGGTTTGTACAACAATGCCATCGCCAGAAGAAACACATGTCCACACACTAATGTTTATGGCAGATTGCTCTCTTTCTCCTTCAATGTCTTCTGACCCGCAAACTGCACTTAATGTCTCCGCCTCTGTCTTGAATTAGGAAGGTTTTGAGCTCCCTTACCCTCATCCTAAATGCCTTGCATAATATCATAGTAATTACAGGGCTCTCGTGACCTTACTCTTAACATGTACTGACCCAAACATTTGAAACCAGGAGCATGGAAGGCTAGAAATATTTGGACTGAAAAAGAGGGACCCTACTCCTTCCGCGGGAGAGTTTTAGTGCGACATATTTCTTTTGGCAGGGGTCACGGGTGACTCGACGTACATCATCACTAACTTATTAGATCTTGAGGCAATTAGCCGAAAACAAACAGGCCAGACAGACCGGCTATTGAGTTGCCTGAACAGGGAGAAAATAGCCTATGGCGCTCAGTCATTTCAGAGCCGCATCAAAGAGGAGTCCGTTGCATCAACAGAAAGAAAGAAACACATTGTTGCGGTGTAACGCCTATACAGTACTGGGGGCTTAGCGCATTATTTATCCACTGATTCAGGTTACAGACCCAACTTGCCCTAGTATAATATGATGGTGGAAAGAACTTTTTACCTGAACACTATAGCATAGTTAATTTAGGATTAAAAAATCCATTTAGGTTCACTCCCTGACATGGGAAATCAGGCCTCTAGATTATGTTGTGGGGGCTAGTCCTCAGTATGTCACTAGGGTCAAGGGAACATCTTGATCTGCAGTGCCATAATGACTGCAACAAGACTGGGCGTAGAAATCTTAAACCACCCTGCTTTGCTCAAGGGGGGAGATATCACTCTCTCACATAATTGTCTCCAATAATCACAAATTGTCTTTTGAGACTGGACAAAGTGAGGTCTGTGAAATGTCATTTCCTTGCTATCGCTTTTTAAACAACTACTTTTTAAATGTTCACAGCTTAATGATGTCCTGTTGAGATCCACATTCTGAAGCAGGAAAGTATAACAAGCTAAGTTTGAGTAAAAAGTGACAAAGTGCATTGTTAATGTACAGTGGTCTGCATTTACGAACAAAGTCAGGTTAAAAAAGAGAGAAAAACTAGCATTTCCCATACATACTGTATGTTGCATGCCTACAGTGTGGGAGTCAAGCACCTGTGCGACTGCTTCGTTGTTTTAACTCTGTTCAGATCATAGATAAGTATGAGATATCCTCAGCACATATCAATTATTACACAATTTAACACAACAGAAAGAAACAAAAGGCACTTTCATCAGCTTCTCTGAGGTGGAGACAAGGGGAAGAAAATGGGAGTCTTTTGGCTTTTCAGACTTATCGGTTTCATGTGAATGGCCAGTGGAATGCCAAGATTTTAGTCTGCCTTTTTCCCACCAGATTTCTTTCATTCTGGCCGTCTCTCTCTTTTTTTTAATTTCTTCATCATTCCCTTCTAAGGATCTGGTTCCTAGACATGATATGCCAAATTACCTGTGGTATCAGTTGTGCCACTGGCGATGCATTGTAAGCTTGTAAATTCCACACAAACCCCTCAGAAAGATTTGCCTCACGCTGTCACTAACTTGATTGTCTTTGAAAAGTGGCGGTACAAAAGAGACGCCTTCTGAAGTTGAGAGCTTAGGCCTGGTATTATCATAACAGAACAACTATGTGCACTGGCAAGATGAGGAGCTGTTACAAATTGAGAGACTCAGATGAGATTTGATCAGGGTAATTATTCATGTCTAAGATCTAAACTTGTCATTTTATAAGGCTTTAACAAAGGTTAACATTTTCACGTTTCTTATACAAGAGATACAGTAGTTCATGACAGAAAAGCAAGCATGTTAACATAGCAGACAACTCACATTTATTTTAATCTTACAGCCATGCAGCCCATAACTTAATGGTCATCGTGAAACTGATCCATCTGTGGATATCATGTTATGACATCCTCTGCTACAGTTATCAGCTCCCAGATGATATACAACCTATGAATCATTGTTCCAGGATATCATACATTAGGAGCCAGCTTACTGCACCCTTTGTTGGCTTTGCAACAGCCTTAATGCAAAGCTCCCGCACATTTATCCTAACTTCAGTTTTGCTAGTGAGTGAAAGAAATGCCCCAAAACTTAATAACCACTCTAAAATTGGGTATGTAATATTCAGTATTCATAGAGAATGCCAAATAGTTGTGGGATTGGAAACTTTTACTCGGGATGTTGTGGCTGTCACCAGATTCGTGCTGAAAAATGAATGATATATCATTGTTTAAACTAATGCTAAAACGCAATGATGATTGAACTTTGTTTTCCTCAAGGGATTGTCTCTGTTGGACGTCTCATTAATCGTGGTTGTGCTTTCAGTTTATTAGAGTTGGATGGATTGTTTCTTTTTTGGATAGTCTCCAATATCAAGCTAACAAAGCAGAAGACAGGGGGTCTGCATTATGTAATTGCACCCTGGTGTTACTATTCAGCATTTATGTTCGGCAGTGGATGAAGCTAATATCCTTTACAATATCAGTATACAAAGCTGCTTAGCACAACTCCCATGCTGAAACACTTAAGGAAATTAAGTCTTAATTAGTCTTTATTTTAATAGAAATGAATATAGGTCAGTAGGAATATGATGCTTCTATAATGACTTCAAACGGATACAGAGCCGTAACGTACACTTTCTTTGTTACTGTTGAATGTCCCATACCATGCTCATACTAAAAACAAGTTTACATGCTTCAATGTTCAAAAAAGATAATTTTCTTTTGTACTGTCTGTCTGAATGTACATGCATCTGAAACACTTCGTTTTAGAGCCCGTCTCTTTAAACTCCCATCCCAAAAAGGCCCAGTCTACTCTGATTGGTCAGTGTTTCTGGGTCTTTTCTCAGAGTCTCTGCGCTGTCATTGCAGCCGTAGAATGACTGTAATGGCACTGTAGCAGCACTTTCTATGTAGTATAGTTGTGACATAAAACCGCATGGTAGTCCTGACTGCTCGTTTGAATGCACTATTTCTGAACACAGGCTGTGTGGATAGAGTGTTTTGATACTTAACAGTATGTACTTCTACTGCCAATCGAACTAAGTTATTATCAAGCAAGACATGAAAATCTTACTTTTTACAGTATGGGACCTTTGAGTATCACAGTTTGGGCTGCAGGGAACTGCACAGACAACACTTACAAATATGGCAACATGGAACCTCATTCTAACAAATTATTTAGGGCTTGTTTTCACATTGTGCTCTCACACACACTAGAAAAGCAAAAGGTTAAAAATAAAACTGAAATGAATTATACTATACATATACTGGCTATGTTAAGAACTGAACCAAAATAAAATAAAAAAATAATGCATACAGACAGAAATTAAAACAAAGTAAAACAAGCGATAAAATTAAGTCTTACAAATATACACAAATGACACATGACATTTCCTTCATCAATAACACCAGTAAATATAGAAATAGGTTTACAATATAAGTACACTGAGGAGTTTTGCGTCAATCAACCAAAACATTGAGAATGTAAAACAAATGCAAAAGTTGTTTTTAACAAGGTAATGATCACAAGTAGGAATCATAACATAACTTGTGTTAAGATTTGTGTGTTTTAATCATAGTGTATGTTTTTGCCAAAAAATTTTGATATTTACTGTAAATATGTCAAATCCTCAAATCGAGGGATACAGGAATACGTATAAATAAACTTTAAAAAGTATTTATAGGTGACTTGTTAAAACATATTCCAACAATAATCAAAAACTTACAATCTCAGAACTTGGAAAAAGGTGTTTTTCCTATTCTTCTGTCTTCCCTTAATGCATATCACGCCATTAACAAGATGCTAAGACATGTATTTGAAAAAGTAAAACACCAATGATATTTGTAATCAATATTTGAACATGTTGCCAGCTGTTTGCAAAGGAGCTGGCCCCATTATGGCATGATGTCACCACATACTGTATGAACAGATGTTTAATAAACAGTGCAGCACGTTGCAGTTAGGTTGCAGTTTAGCATGTAAGCTATAATTTATGGTACCACCCGACTCTGCTGTTGGCAGCATATTGCAACACACTCTTTTAAAACGTGTTGTATTATAATAACTGTTTTACCTTTAAAGATACAATCTACGCCAACATACTTTTGCTTGAGTTAACCCTGCCCAATGCTTGGATGGCTGAAAAAGTTGAACGATGTACACACGGAATCAAGTTGCAGACACAAATAAAAAAGGTACAGTGTGCGTATTTGCACGTTATAACTTTTTGCAACCCATCACATCGAACGTGTACACTAGAACAATGCATGCACGAGCAAAGTTTGAGTACAATTATTACATTAAATTACAGCACATTTACGGTGCATCTTTGTTCAAGTAGGTAGTTTGCATATCTCAGGATCATTTAGATGCAGTGATAAAACAGTCTGTAGTAATGTAGCAGTAACAACAGTGACTGCTTTGCATAAAATATCAATGCTGAGTCTCATCTCAAGACTTTTTTTGTGAGCCATGCTGGAGTGTTTTTCTGGTGACTGAGTGTAGAGGTGGATGATCTCACGGGGGCTGCTGGGTAGGTGGTGGGGTTGGGGCTGGGGGCTCATTGCCTATGCATGACGGTGTTGTAGGGAGATTAGAATAACACTGACTATATTCTGTAAATGAAGAAGAGAAGCAAGGGAAGCCTCAGGAGTCCATTATGGATTTTAATAATACATCAAGGTAGTGTAACTGAATAACAGATCTCAGAGGGAAGAGGGGAGAAAAAATACTCACGTGACGTTTGGCTAATATTACAATTGGAATAATGAAAACAAAAAGGACTTTTAGTTAATCTTGTCTTTCTACTTTTATTCATCTTCAGGCAATTTTTATTTTCTTCCTTTTTTCCCTGATAACTTCCCCCTAAATCCAGAACACGGTGTAAACAAATAAAAGTGGAGGAAAAACAGTTTGGCATCTCTGTAGATTAATTAATGTGCCTGCGACTTGGCATCACCGGGTGAAAATTATGTGCATAAATAATATCACTAATTAAAAAGATGCAGATTAACATGCAAATAATGTTAATGAGGATCTGCAATTCCAGAGTGTATTCGCATAACATCAACAATTTAATGTGTTGGAAGGACTGTGTTTGCATTACATTAATAAAATTCAAAGACCCGTGCATAGAAAATTCTGTTGGAGTCTGTGTTTCCACTTGTGAGTTGTAAATTCTGTGGGCAGTAACAGCCACTTCTTTGGCAGATGCAAAAGTTATTATCTCAAAGGCTGGCTGAAGCGGTGCCATGAGCCAGTACGACCAGCTGTTAGCGAGCGGCCAGCCAGAAAAGCACTAAGACAATTAACTGTATTAGTTGTTGGGCTCCACTGTTTATTTTCGCTCAGATTAATTTCACATGACTGACCAGAAATCAGCTGGAGAGGGGGAAACAGAAACAAAACAAACAACAAAACAACACTCCAACTGGGAGCAAATGTGTGAAACTCTAGCTCCCCTTCCTTATTAGAGAAGCAAATGCTATCAAGAGAAATACTTGTGGATATTGCATCAACAGTCTCTAATCCAGCCATGTTTCACACGTGTCTCTACTGTGCTGTATGTCCATTGGTGCAAGACAAGAGGCAGATGGATCAAATTCGGATTCAACTTCCTCAGATTATCGCATCAAGTTTTCAAATGCAATTCAGAATTTGTGTAAACTTTAGTTCTTTAAAGAAGATTCTACTTCCAGCTCATCCCCCCCCCAAAAAAAATACTGTACAAGTATGAAGAAAAGAGACCCTCAGTGTGTGGACTTAATGGATTTCACAGTAGAAATGAAATGACAAACTTGAGTGAGCACACCCCTTCCTGTGGGGCAAATGTCTGCTGGATTTGGATCGTTACCTGCAGAATAAACAAGGCTCTTTCTTAACAAGGAAAAATACTGCCCATGTCTATCAACACAGTGTCGAGCAGGGAAAAGGAAAGGCTCTCCAGTCTGCAGTGATATGCATTGACTGTACTCAAGAGGACATTTACTCTGAAGCCATTCGTTTCACAATGGGCAAAGGCTCTTAGCCCGTTCATCTCAAAATGGGCAGAAACCCCGTAACAATAACATTTATCATAGATGGCACATTGTGGCTTTACACATTCCCAATTTCACCCTACAATGGGGTAATGCATTGAGCAATATGTCCTTTTATAGAAGACTTTTTCTTCAGGGACAGTGATGGGAGTACTGCATGTGAACATTATTGCTGAGAAATTATGAGAAAATAGAAAAAGAAATAATGAATGAAAGGGATATGATGTGACAGTACACTAGAGGAAATACTATTAATGTGTTAAATTAGGGACCAATTTCTTTCTCATGCTGTAAAGTGATTGAACTATAATTTAAGAATGGAAAACTACACACAAGTTTTTGTGGTTTATAGTTGTAAGGTTAGTAGGTCTCTCCAGATATGATGCAGCATTAAATCATGAGCTAACACTGTCCATATCTTAGATGGCAGTTGTTTCCCGACTGTTGCCACGGAGTACGTGACATTGTATCATGACAAGCAGAACATTTGGATTCTAATAAAGATATTTTTTACGACATTGAAATTCGAGCAGCTGCAAAACATAAATCTTGACAAATTATAGGTCAGAACATTTGCCTTCTTTGTTTCCACTGGCGTTGTTATGTCACTGAATGGAATAAGAGTGTCATGCTCTTCAAAGTTTGTCAGCAATTGCTCGTAAATATGGAATGCCTGTAGAGTGAATGCAGCTATCAAAGCCGGGAAATAACTGTTTTCTAATCAGATTTGTTTCTTCTTCATGGAAACTGCATTGATTTAAGAAAAAAGGAAGTAAACATGTCCTCGTTGTGTCCAACGTTGTGTCTTTGTCTGTTTGAAAATGTGGGTCCTGCTAAAATATTCAGGCACAGTTTATGCAAAGGATAGCTTCTCAGGACACACGGGTTTGTATTATGCTTGGCATAGACTGGGCTACAGTGTGATATTCTGAGAGGAAAGTGGAGCGAGGAAGGAAGAAAAAAAAAAAAAGAAGAGAAACACAATGACCTCTTCAGCTGGGCACAGCTCTAGCAGCTGGCCAATAACTTAAACAGGGCCTTGTAATATGCTTGCTTGGGCTGCAGGGAACTGCACAGACAACACATAAAAATATGACAAGCAGATGATGGATTAGGGTCATAAGTCTCAGTTCAGCCATACAAACAAAACATCATGATCGTGTGTTACGACAATACGGTTAATAGACAGAAATTAGCAGATGTTGATTGCAGCCTGGATACTGTCAGCATACCAACAGGCGCTGAGAGAGACATAGGCGGGCAGCATAGCTGTATGGGGTGAACCGATACATGGAGCCAGGGAGACCCCCTGCTCACGGCATGTGTAAAAGCACAACCAAAGATCTGACTACATTTTATGTTCTTTAGTTTGTCCCATGATAAACTTTGCCTGCTGTAAACTCACCTGTCCGTGTAAACCGTGCCATTTTTTTTTTTTTAATGACTGAAGCGTCAACTGTTTTTGATCTGCCAAGGTCCTGTTTCAAAGTTGTCAGGGAGGGAACCTGTTTTAATGTAATGATTTTGAGTTTTTATGTTCACCTCTCATAGCCTTAGGTGAAATGCACATTTCATCAAGGATGCGGAGCGCTGCTGTAGTATTTGCTCGCCTCATGAATGCAAAGTTGGCTTTGCCTCTCTAAAGACTTTCAGTGAGATTTGAATGCTGAACTACAAAGCACTTGTAAGAGCGGAGCTTGGCAGATAATTATATTCAACCCTCCCAGTATCTCTCAGCGCTGGACAGGCTGGAAGCTGAAATATCCTCAAATTAATTGCTGCCTTCCAGAACTTGTTGATCAGTCCCATTGTTGTGTCTCCCTGTTGTCTTGTTGTTGTGTTCTGCGTTGTTTGGATGATTGAGAAGAAGCATTGGTATACATTTGAGTAGAACAGCTTTCTTGCGATTTGCATATGTATTTGTATTTTCTTTCTTACAAATTGTGATTTATAATAACATTGCAGATTTTAGAGTCCATGTTTCTATTGTGGTATTTACTATTATATAATATCTTGTTAGTACTACATACTTTAAAATATATAGAACAATTTACAGATTTTAAAAACTGCCCTTAGAGGTTTATAACTAGTGGGGAAAACATAAAGAGAAGCCATGTAAATCTCCTCATGGCAAAACAGTCTATTTAAATATTCCTGAATTACATCCCGTCCCAAAAAAAAGAAAGAAGTCATCTTCTGTTTCACAAAATGAGGATTTATAAATCTCAATTCAGAGAAAATTGAATAAACCCATCCATTCAGCTTAAACTAATACACAATTAATAGCACTCACAATGACCAAATTATTTTCAAACTCCAGACAGACAAAAGAGAGAGAGGGAGAGGACGAAAATTAAATCGCAATTATCATAAAATCCATCATTGTAATTCACACAGGCTGAGTGTTGCAGTGTTTGGCTAGGTAATGATTTTCTAATATGAGGAGGCAATTTGCATAAATAGCCTGGAGATGGGTTATCGTCGTCATCATCATCATCATTTTCGATTCCGCACAATTACGATCCCTGCACTATATATCAGAGCTCACAGCTATGTAAAACCACAGCACTAATTAATAAGCCATTTACAGACTAGCAGATAGTTACAGTTGGTCCTGCTGATGACCTTAGCGAAGATGAGCCGTCTCAGAAGTGCCTGTGTGTAACTACAAACATAATGATGTGCCAGGAGGGAATCATTAAAAATAATTTACACAAGCCTTCATTTACCCAGATCTTTTGATAGCACGCTTCCCCCGGTGTTTAGATCCGTGGCACAGAACCTCCTTACCATTTGGAAAGTGCCGGCCGGGGGAACGAGTGGGGATACCTAAGTGGTTAATTAAGAGCTGCTGGGGCGCCGGGAGAGCCTCCTGAAAAATCTCTCTGATGTCTGCCGTGTCAAGTGTCTTTCCCAGACTGAGCAGCGAGAGGTGGCTGCCACACTAGGCTAATTACTGGGGAAGGCAGGGAGCAGCTGAGCACTGGAGAGGGCCCCCTAAATGAATCACTCTCTCCAAGAATCTAAGCATTTGCAAACACGCACACGCACACACACACACTCACACATAAAACACACACACACATTGCATATGGCGTACAAATATTTGAGCAATCAAAAACGTTTTGAGCCTAGTTGCTAGACTGGCTGCGCCATTGAGCAAAAAGAGGAGGCATTGGGGGGGTGCTCAATCTGTGAGGAATGTGAAAGGGTTAACTACACCTGGATGAGAATGATGCTCTGACAGAGAGGAAGGTGTGTTTTCATTCCGAGGGCAAGGACAGAAGGGGGGGGGGGGGGGGGAAGAGTGACGGCGAGAGTTGAACAATAGGCATGTTACTCAGATGATGTGATGAAACCAGTCATGCCTCAGCTTAATGGTGTCATTGTCTTCCCTAACTGTCTCCATATGCGTGAGAAGAGATTCAGCACCATAGCTGCATGGTGCGTGTCCGCACATACTATGATTAATCAATAAGATACTTTAGAGAGACTTATTAAATAGAGAACACATTTGTTAGCTTAGAGCACATTTTCTACTCTAAAATACAGATCCTTTGATGGCTGGATAGTATTTTTAATTATTTTTTGTGACAAGGAATATTTTGATTGAAGATTAAACACAAGAAAAATAACGCCCCTGCTGCCCATTCCTACTTTGTGCCTTGATTAAAAAAATTGCACTTTCCAACAATGCTATAAAGTGCCAAGAAGGAAGTGTACCAAATATGTCCCCTTTAATCTGCAGAATTCCCCACTGCAGTGTCAAAATTCTGTTCAAACGAAAGTGCTGCCAGGGAGAAAGGGGCTGAACAATGCTGTGGGATGCAGGCTATAGCTGCCGTGAAAGCCTATGCTGATCATGATATACTTTGGAGCAGGCCGTCGAATGTGCTTGGCTCCTTCCTCCTTCCTTCCCTCTCAGCCTCCCTCTCTTGTTCTCCCTCTGACTCCAGACCATCCTACGGAGCGAGCAGAGGGAGAAAGGGGCTAGCCGGGGGGAAAAGATAGACAATAAGGGTTTTAAAGCCTCGGAGCTGCCTACAGCAAAGCCGCTTTCCAGGCAGCGAGGAGCCAGGCACACGCTACCAAGCCAAGCGCTCCAGCCACATCAGCCATGACAGAAGGCTGGCAGAACAATCATCTTAACAATATGGCTGAGTCGCTGACCCCACACTGAAATGGGGCTATCGCTCCAACTATGGCTAGTGTTATGGTTGGCTTGCCGCTGGCGCTAATAGCTCAACAGTGAGCCAGACCTTGGACCAGGCTAGTTGTGATGGGACTGCTGTGGGCGTGTGCTGGTTGTCGAGGAATGTGAACTCACAAAAGCAGTGAAAGTCTGCGCGATCATTATCATGAACAAGATGACGATTGAGAATCACAGTGGTGGTGGTAATGGAATTAATGAGAGTGATGATAATGAATACTTTGGAATAGGTCACAAGACATTGTACATAACTGTTTTCATGTAAACCTTATATGAGAACATGGCCCTGATATACAGTATATGTACAGTGTACAAATACCAAAATTCTTCAACCCAGACTGTTATCCTTTGCCAAATTAAAAACAACTGATATTGTTTTACTTTTTTTTTTTTATTCCACAATGACTTCAAACAGTGAAAATACCTAAATACAGTATTATCCTGAAACACATCCACATGACTTACAGAGACCACCACATCCAGACCTGTGATGCATGTTTGGTCAACCCCCCCCACAGACTAAGAAACACTGTATTAAAGCTAACCCTCACCAAATGACTGTGTGCCCTTCCATATAATCAGTTGCTACATAAGAAATGTAGGAGTTGGACTTCACAGCTCCAATTATGTGCAACTGCAAATCCCTAAATGTTCTAAAATACCCAGACCTTGCAGTTATCACAGAAATACTATAATTATTTTAATTGACCCGGCTACTTCTATCAAGCCGAAAACCTGGGCATACCTTTGTGAGCTGGAAAGGTTGCAATTATATGTTTCAATACGGAGTGAGAATTTTTTGTTCTTTTGAGAATGGTTAGGGATTAGGGGAGAAACAAACGTGCTATTATACGATTTCCGCTTGTGTGTATTGCACCTTTAAAGAGGCACTTTACTGCTTTCCTTTACATTTCAAGGCAACATACTTTTTGATTCCAGATAAATGTCCTCTAGCAGAAAAAAAACAAGAGGAGATCCTGCTGTGAGTGTGCTGTAAATCAAATATCAGGTACAGCTAAATAGAATCTAATCTAAAGAATTGCTACAAGCTAATATATATTATATATATTATATTTTCTTTTAGATCAAGGATATTAAAACGGCTGTTGCCCATAATAAAGATTAAAGCTTTAACCGGTCATATTATATATAAATTATTTGAGCCAAAAAGTAACTGCCATTGGGAGCACATGAACAAATGTATGTACTGTATAAAGTTGTTGCAGGATAATATGCAGTTCAGGACCGTGGCTAAAAAAAAAAAACACAGACTTCCGTCCTTTCTAAGGGACCTTTATTCCCCTATAATCTTATAGGATTTGTGTAAAATACCGCTGTTCACAGACTAGTTGTGTTATTTGAGTCAAAAACAGATATTTGCACTAAGGCTGAAGTCCCCAGACTGAAAATGAGCAGTGTAAGAAGGCATGGCGGGGCCCCAGGGCGTGGGCCCTGTCGCCAGTGTTACCCAGGTTACACATATACACACAAAATGGAGAGGAAGTGTCTCGTCCTGTGTGTGTGTGTGTGTGTGTGTGTGTGTGTGTGTATTTGTGTGTGCCACAGCAACGGGTTAACACATGGTGCACAAAGGATCACAGCTGCAAACAAGAACACACACTGTAATGCCCTGGTTGTTTGCCGGCGTGTGAGGCGGCTAGGAAAGTCCACACAACCGACACGATTGTTACATGTTACTGGAAGTATCTGAAAACTACACATATTTTAAAATGTATTTCTATCAAACACAGACCATTAGATCATCTGTTAGATCAACCCATTAACCAACAGTTTAAATATTTTCTCATGCACAGGGTACTATTACACCACCACTATCTATCCTCATTCGTTCACTTGACCACATTATGAACCATTGGTGGGAATATGGAAGACTCGTAAGCATTGTACACGCTTATGGTTTTGTATTTGCATTCTTTTTTTTCTTCTTTTTTTAATGAGATGAAAATGAAGGATTTCACTTTTAATGCCACATTTTCATGCCTGCCACGCTTCACGCAGCCCCGCGAATAAACACTGGTATCAATGGTTGGCCAGAAAGTAGTGCCATAAAGGCTGCCATGAAATTTGTTTATCTAGCTGCTGAATTGTATTCAGCTGGGAATATATGGCATAATAATGCAAGAACTGTGGGCTCTGTAATTAAGTCTGTCTTCAGATGCTTTCGAAGCAATTCATTAACACAGTCGCTCAGCTGAGATGCAGAAAGCATTGCCATCCATTATACAGCGCAAGTTAATTTATTAAATGGTATTTATTTTAAGTTTTTTTGACTATCCAAGGATAACTTTTTCCTTCTAGATTGTCTTAATTAATATTTCTCATTATGAGTTTTGCAATACAATAATTAGTGTTCTAAAGGAAAGTCATTAAAAGCTACATGATGTTTTTGAGCAGTAGTTTGTGATTTTTTTATTTTTCAGAACATTTAGGATAATAGGTCCATTTTGTAATCGTTTCATTCTTCTGAGGACAAAAGACACACAGGAGAGTCCAAATGATTTTTTAACAGCTCTCCTACTCAAAAAACATTATTACAAAATTCCATTTATTTACTATTTTATTACAAAATTATGCTACTTTTGTGACTTTTGTTTACTCATCTTAAGCACCAAAACAATTGAGTTAAGATATTTTTTCAGAGATTTGAGAAACGTTTTGCTTTAGGGCCAAATTATCTCTTCCTACATTGCTCTGAAAGTATTTTGGGCCTCACCATACAGAAAGCTGAGTTTGTTTTGAACATTTTGATATGAAACACATGGGGATCAGGTTATATGCAAAACACCTTTAAAAGGAGAATTCAATATCTATAAGTGCCTTTGGACCTCAGAAGGCATTCCGTATTGTTTTTGCACATATTGAGAGACTACACATGAAGTTGTAAAGAACTAATGTCCCATTTAATTGCTGAAGTAATAATGTAATAAAACGTATCAGGGTTTTTCATACAATTCATGGTCGAGGTGGATCAACAGTGTGAAGGCACTACAGCAAACGTGTAAAAAATGAAGACTATGACTGTAGATGGCAGTCTGGCCTCTACTCTCTGCTTGTCTGTGGAACAGTAGTTCTGGCTGTACCATGTGAAATGGATCATGTTTGAATTAAGACAGATGCCAAGTTTCTTTCCCCCAAAATCCAGTGCGAACAGATCTCTCGTACGTGCTTTGTTTATTTCAAGATATTTTATTCACGTCCAGCCCATATTTTTACTTGTTGTTCCCAAATACTTAAAACAGCTAACATGCTCTCCTAACAACCGCTCTGTTTGCCAATATAACTAGTCAAGTCCAATATTGCTAAAACGTCATTTCAGATGGGCCATACCACTTTGCATTATTTACAGCTCAAGTGTTAGAGCTACTGTTTCCACTACTATTAAAAGACCTATAAAATTAAGTTGGTTCAATACACTCCCTATGTCATGTAAAAAACAGAAGTCATTTGAGGTTTCACCCAATACGTAATGCTTGCAATAATTGCAAGGTAGGGCACACATTGCACCATGTCGTCAAGTATTGTCATGGTGATGCACAGTCAAACAGCCCTTTTTCCTTCTTACATTTTGGACACTTTTCAATTTGCCACAGAGGCTTCGCCAACTTTAAAGTGCCTACAAATTATGAAATGAGGCTTTTGCCCTTATTGCGCTCTTGCCAACTGGCTGCCTATGGCAACACATCCAAAGCTAAAAAGTTGTTTTTTCAAAGCCAGGCCAATTAAAGGATATGAAAAACAACATAATTTAAACTGTGATCATGTTGGCAGACCCTTAAATGAACAGTGGCCCCTGTAATGGCCCATCTAAGAGTACTTCTGACTGCTCTAGAGGGACACTAAACAGAGTTGTATTTGATATATATATATACATATATATATATATATATATATATATATATATATATATATATATATAATATAAATCAATCTTAATGTGTTAATGATCATGCTGTGGATTGTGTTCTGTCCGAATATTTGGACAAATTATATTTAGATGTTTTGGCAATATTGTTATTAAAACTTTAAAGCCAATAAAGCCTCTTTGAATTGGAGAGAGAGAGAGAGAGAGAGAGAGAGAGAGAGAGAGAGAGAGAGAGAGAGAGAGAGAGAGCGAGAGAGAGAGAATCTGCGTCATGTTCTGTTTGCATCTGATGGACTTTCTGGGTCAGCGGTGAGAGAATAATTATTTGCATATTGAGTACACACACACATCTGAACACACAGTTTATGAAGTGCTTGAAGAAGGTGACAAAATTGGCTAATAAAAAAACAATAAAGATAATGCCATGGCTAGATTCATGTCAGTGATCTGAAGCATACTTTACGGAAGGGAACCTTACAGTCATTCCTTGACAAAACAGTCATCTTATTTACAAGGCTCACAATAACCCTATACGCAAATGTCGAAAAGAGGAATAAAAAGAGGGGAGGAAAAAAAATAATTAGCATATTAATCTTTTTTATGCCGTCATCTCTCAGGTCCAGGGGACCCACGGTGTAATTTAAATCTAAATGCTTTCCCTGGCATTAGAATTCATTTTAGATGGGTCAATTGTTCCATAATAAAGGGATAGAAGGTGTACTTCATGCAAGAGATTTATGTTTGCCATTTGTTCATATTCATGTGCTACTGAATACCCCTCAATTCAAATGGTGATGGCAGCTCATATCAGTCGAGCTCCAGACCTACAGATCACTAACCGGCAGCAATGAATTTCATTTGTGGAGGACAAAAAGAGTGAGGAAGGGAGGGAGAGGCAGTGAGAGAGAAAAAGCGAGAGGCAGAGAAAGAGAGAGAGAGGCAGAGGGAGGGGGAGAGAGAGACGTGGGGGGATCAGCTCCCCAACACAGTTTATTGATTTTTTTTCCCCCTGCTCAACAGAGAGCCTGTATAACAGCTCTATTGCCCTCATAATGATTAGTGACAAAAGTTTAATTAAGCAATTATGAAGCCAATAATAGAGTTGTCTGGTTTGCTTAGCTTTAGACTGTTTAAGACTTATCTCCCTCTCGCACATCACAGCAGCTGGAATGTGCTTGAAGAGATTAATGCCACAAGAACACAGATGCCCACTTTAATACAGCGCCATGATGCCGTTTGAATGAAGTTGAGAACACAAGCGTCTCTTTATCAAATTACGAGTCTGCTTTTCATGAATATGGAGGAAAAAGGGGGGAAAAACACAGCTATGGCTTCAAGGTGTAATTATAAAGACATACAACAGAAAGACACACAATTGTGTTTTAGTAATCTCCCCATATGAAATATGCATGATAATGTATCACTGAATAAAGACTTACAATGTTCTAAGAGGCTTTGGCATTTTACATTTGCTCAGACAATTGGATATTTCTCAATGTTTCTTGGTGTTATGCGGGATCCCCCACCTCTCCTTTTTTTTGTTTTTGCATCTTGTGTTTTCTCTGAAAATTGATTAGATTGTTTCCCTTCTGCATACAGGCAGCCACAAATGAATGATACTGACTGGATTTAAGTAGACTTATGGGTAATGAATGTGTGATTTACGCAGATATATTGTAAAAGAAAGTGATATTCAACGCAATGTGGTAAATTAATACATAGTTTACGTGTTGGTCGCACACTAAACATGCTTCCCAACCTAAGCTGTTGTTTTCCTGATTAATTAACTGGATATCAACCAATCGCATGCACTAACTAATGATTTGTTAAGCTGTGATCGGTTAAGCAGACGGAGTGTGAGTGGACTTCAGTGGTTCTGCTGTATTCAAGGATAAGCTGTGTGTGTGTGTGTATTTATAATGTGGCATGAAAGGGCTGCACTGACTAGTTTATAACAAGTCCTCAGCCCTCTGAGCTTATCCACATTTACTATGAGCGCAGCAACACAAAGTTGTGTGAAGAGACGGCCTAAATCCTGGAGGAAGCACATAAGCAAACAAGTTGAACCGAGGCTGTTGTTAGTATTACAGCATATCCAGTATTTATATGTTCTGAAATAAAACTATTATAGGACAGGGAATCTGAGACGGCTCTGGGACATGTTTACACCATTTTAGATAATGTCTGCTCTTGCTCTACATATTGAATCACAGATTAGTCTAATATCATGTATTACAGTGTTGTATTAAAGGAGGTCAAACTCTGTTGGATTTAATGGGTTTTTGTAGTACGGTTTTCCAGTTTTAGATTCTTTATTCACATGGCGTCAGCCCTGCAAAGTGTTCTGAGTTGGAGAAATGTGGCTGTGTGCCTTGTGTCTATTGATGGTCATATACAAACCGCTTGCATGTGGACCCATATAACATTTATTATCTTAAGTTTCTTGAGTAATGTTATAGAAACATGATGATGTGATGGATATAACATAAGAGGCTGAGTTACCCACTCCACTACTGTTTGGCTGCTACATGCGTATGTCGGCATACACTTCACAGCAATCTCCTCCTCTACTTTGGGCTTAAATCTTTAAACCTTCAGAAAAATTCCAGCAGTTCTTAAGGTCACCTCAGGTCTCCCACGGTATCTCCCTCTCAGTTGGTTGTTAGAGCAGAGCGAAGGGTACTCGCTGAAGACGGAAAGCAAAATAGAAACAAGGAAAAGGAGAATAAGCCCAACACAATAAGAACAATATTCCGCACCACATGCTGCGTTGTGGGATGTTGTGCTCTTTCTCTCCTTTTCTCTTTCTCCCTGTGGCTTCCTAGGACAATGAGATGACATGCTGAAGGTGGGACTGCATCTGGCATCATATTTAAACAGGGCTGCCACATCTCAGGAACACGGGTCGTTGCCAGATTGCAGGCTAATTAAGGAGCTTCTTGGATGACCATCAGTGCCTGTCGGTGGGCAAGGTAGCAGGCTGATCCTTGCTCCGCCACACTCCCACTGCGAGGCCTTGAAAAGACGAATGGCCACTGAAACCCCCTCGGGACCTCATAATACTACATATTTTCCTCCAAAACAAAAGATATCCCTTATGGGATTCCTATTTCCCTTTTCCCTGTGTCCGCTTCCCCCTTTTCAAACCAGTGTAAATTACCTTGCCTTTTGGAAAAGTGTTCATGTGGCCTGTCCACACACATTAGCCAATTGTCACTAAAACAAATAGGCACTAAAATATGTATTTCACAGATGATAGCAGTTGAATGCAATAATTAGCAGTGGTATAATACGCTGTGAAAGTTATTTAATGACTTTGTCCTCTAATTTTGCAATAAATAATTGTTTTGTATAATTAAAGGAGAGAAATGTAATAAAATAAATGGACTTGGCTTCAGGGGGAACAGACCAAAGCTGTTGTTGTGTTGACAGATAATCACCCTGTTAACTACTTCAGAGATAACATTTCTGTGGGTACATTTTGACTTAATTGCATTGTAAAAGTTCTGCTTTAGCAAGGAGGGCTCAAGCTAGAAGCCTCTCTATTGTTTTTATATTTGGCATAATGCCTGTTTATGACAGGCAATATAACATGGCAAAGTACGGCCGGTTTGACAGCGAGTGGGAAGCCGGAATTGTTTACTTGACTTCATTTCTTTTTCCCCACTTGCTGCCTTTATTTCGTGCCAGTGTGAGAAAAGCGGAGGCAAACAAGATGTGGTTGAAAAATGCAGCTGGCTGGCTGCTTGGCTAATAAGATGCCCATCATGCTAGCTAGCACTGCTGATTTGTGTCTCCCTCTAACCCTCTCCATGATTACATTCTTAGACCCCCCCCCCCCCCCCCCCCCCCCCCCCCCCCCCCCCCAGCTGATCCTCGTCTTGTTACGTGGCATTAATGACACTTCAGTCATTGTGGCTTTCAAGCAGAGCCCTTCCACAGTGAACAGAGAGTTGACATTTCCTGACATTTTCCCAACTAATTACAGTACAAATAATTAAGCGTGTTCCTCTCTGTAACAAATGAAGGCGAAAGCCGTCTGTCAGCCTGGGCCATGATTGATGACACTCCGGGAGACTTTATCTGATGGGTCCTGCCATGAGGTACAGAGCAAGCAAATTTATTAGAACGAACAATGCAAATTTAGAGTCATCTCATCCAGTTATGCGCCAAGGCAATATCCGTGTCAAGGTGAATGTGACAATGAAAGCAAAATATTAGCATTTTGTGGAGCGGGCTGAAGGGGAAATCAGAGCACTGAGATGACAGGCCTAATTATTTTGGCTCACACAGGCCAGGACAGCTGTTTCTGGTGTCCTGAACAAGCCTGTCACACAGGTAACCAAATAGGGTCTGCGTATGAGCCTCTGTATTCGACACTCCACGGATATGTCTGCCACTAATGACCAATGCTAATGTCGCTGCCATGTCTCTAAAAACGGAAAGAAATGTGGAGGTGTCACCGTGCAAGTTTTTTTTTTTCTTCATCAGTCAACACTTTTCTTCATAATTATGTGTTTTTTTTAGGATTAATGCCTGCCTGTCACCTATTGGCCACCCACATTTTCTATATGATAATTCTTACTTTTCAATTTTTGCAGGAAGGTACACAAACGCCTTCCCACACACAGCCAGCTAAAAATACACAAAAAGGTTAACATTTGAACGCAGAAAAATTAAAATTAAAAAATAACTCTTTAAAATTACTGTATTTATAGTGAAGCCACAGGCAGGTTTGGTTGTGTGCAGATCTCATTGAGTGAAATCTTTTAATGCGGATGTTTTCTGTGTTTAGGGAACTGCATCTATGAAAGGAAAAAACTAAATATCTGGTAATATTTAGCAGTTGCTCGTGAATGTTCTCAAAACATAACCTGTGTATAACAATGAGGAAGTTTCATAAAAAAATGAGTGTGCACAAATAAACAATAATTAAAGATCAAATGTAAAATGTACTGCAAGCATGTAGTCAGTTGTGAATTAAACGGCAGTCTAATTGAAGCATTCTTCAACAAACCGACTTGAAATAGATAAAAACAGATAGGTGTTAAGGTCAAGTATGAGCGATGCTGTGAAGAGAAGTACAACTTTAAGGATTGATGTTAACGACAAGTATTTCCTGGCCAGTGCTCTGCATTAGAGAGCTACTTGTGATATATGAACCAACAATGAACAATGGGCTTAGGCTTTTATGCTACCAAATAGCAATATGTTGTCTGCATACATCTGTGCTTTTGGGAATACAAAGGTTGCCGCCCACACTCATAATGAATCTAGAATTTGTACTCTGGGGCAGCCTCAAGATGGCTCTTAAGGGGCAGGCAAATCCGGATGGGTTTGGAAAAAATCTACATGGGGATCAAAGTTTTCTGCTTAGTGGCTCGCTGACTGGCTTGGAACAGATGGGCGTCGGAGGCACCATGAGCCCATTGAGATTCAGGATCCAAAGTGGCTGCTGCTGCTCTGTACACACAGGCAGATGATGCCTTTGTGTCGGTGGATTGCCGATATGCATTTAGGTAGGTAGGGAGGGACGTGGGCTTTTTTCAGGCTTATGACTGCAGAAGTAAAGCAAAAGACAAAGCAGCAGGGAAACAGGAGTTAGTTTAAAGCGGAGTGTGTTTGGGGATTCACTCACACAGGTTGGGTAAAATGTGCACGTTTCATATTCCATGGTTGTACACATCGTAATTGAGTTTGCGTATCTTACATGAAAACAACAGGCACCCTTTGTACATTTTGCCACAGCTTTTTTTGGTCTTGTTTTGTCTTTAAAACAGCACAATTGGCAGCATCTGTGTAGGCTATACAATCCTCTACTGTATATATGTCCTTCATATTTACAAAATACATTTTGTGTGATTTTCTACTTGTTTTATAAAGGCTTAAACAGATAAAAGACGAACACTGGGTTCATTCTTTTTGATTTTACCATCTCCGTCACAAAATTGGATTCAATTAAAATTCCTCTGAGGCACATTTAGTGGTTCCTTCTTTGCTCAGATTATTTTTAAAGGGCAGAGTAAGACAGTGTCAATTATTCTGACATTTGACCCCTGACCCCAAGACAGATGATAGCAGGCAGTACAGGCATAAGCTGCACTGCAGGAACACACACACACACAAACACACTGTGCATGCCTAGATACAGTTGATACATTGGCCTACTCTTGTGTTTGTGCAAACACATTAAAACAAGTGCTCTAAAATTCACACATAAATGCTGCATTGTGCATAAAATGCACACTTGCTTTTGTTGGCAAACACATAGATCTGCATCTACAATTTAGTCAACATTTGTAATTCATTGAAAGAATATTAATAGTAAGCGCAGTAAAGACAAACCTTGTGAATGAATTCCAGCACACTGTAAACATTTCCTGTTCCAGCTGGCCCAGATGTCAGAGCAATGTCATTCTGTTAATGTTGAGAGCGGTGACACTGCAGCTCTTGAGGTTTACTTTTGACAGCTTTGAAATGCCATAAAGCTGAGTTCAGAAACAGTGACACAAAAGCTTGACTTTCTCCTTCCAACACGACAATTAGTTCCTACAACACAGAGTGTCGGCACTTCAAGCGATGAAACACTGGTTTAACATTTTCTGTTATGGAGACATCAGTGATCTTCGACAACGTCCCCTGGGACTCGATGCTTTTTGTTCCCACTGTGCACGGCATTCACTTAGCAGGATTTGTGTTTGGATGAAAGTTTTGGTTTAGTTGGTGAATGGCTCTACTCAAACTTTTTTACAGTTCGACATCAATTCTTTGCATATGGAAATTAATCCTACAGACAATCTGAATGTTACTCTTTGATCGTAGTGGAAGAGTAACTCAGATCTTGTTATTAAGTAGAAGCATAAAGTCACAGTGTAGAAAAGCTCTGTTACAAGTAAAGATCCTGCAAAATTTTACTTGAGTAAAGGTACAAAAGTACTGTTGTCAAAATAGATGTAAAGTCCCAAAACTAATTAATGCAGTGCCCTGCCAGACCATGAACTACCAAAAAATACAAATTTTAGTCACTGTTCCATTATCTTTGCCTGTGACTGTTATTGACCCTCTTCATTTCAACCCCAACCAGCCATCACACACCGCCTACCAAGAACCTGGGTCTGTCCTCTTCATGTGGAATAACGTATAGTCCTATTGTATTATTGGCTTCTAATGATTGATGCATTCACTTGTACATTTCTTTACTGTTGAGACTGTTAAAGGTGGGGCTTTTTCAGCTACATTATGTACTTCATCTGCCGGGTCTCTTGGGAATTTGCCCGTAATATAAGGCAGACAAAACCCTACAATTAAACTTGTTTAAAATGTTATTTTTGTGACATTAACAATCATGACTCTGTGGCATGTAGAGTCAGGGACAGTGTGGAACGATGAACTGAATCCAATAAATTCCCAGAGTTAAATATCTGCACATGACAGGTGGCCAAGACAATTAAGGTAACTCAGATAAATTACAAATAATGTCCCTGTTGGATTCTTATGATACTGACAAATGTGTAATTTTGCAGCTAGACAGTATTCGCTACTCCATCACGATACGGTTGGTGGAAAAAGAAAAGACAGAAAGAGACAGACAGAGTGAAACCTAGAGAGAATGCCTCAGGGGCCTCGCATTTAACCTGCCCACCAATCCCAATCAATGTCATTACTCCTTTCCACTCCATTTTATCAGCTCCCAGCGACTGTAGTTCCCTAGAAGTGACCGTTGTACGGCGCTCTATGAAACAGTCACAGGGCTAATGGGATGAGATGCAAAGAATTATAAATGCTGACAGTAAATCATATTACATCCCTAATAAGCATTAACTGGATAACTGGGTCAAAGCTGTATTATCTTAATTGATTTTTCTAAAGAAACCTGACAGTGAAATGTCAATGCTTGAATATTTCTTCATGCATCATTAAAACAAGATTGGCTTTTAACAAAAGGGTAGGGGGGCGGGGTGCTTTGGGCTGAATTGATTCTTCCTCGGGGCTGCCTTGCACAAGTAAGTGTATTACATAAAAATCTATACAGGATATTAAAACAACACCCATTCTGCAAGACAGTTACAATTAAAAGCTGACACCCACCCGTGCTTTTGTGTCTGCTACTGCCGCCTGCCAACAAATGCATTTCAGCCCTGTGACTCACTGCAATCAATGGGGGGGACTGTATAAACGCCCAGAACTCTTATGTTAGCTGGGTAATAGAGCTGTTGCTTCCTGAACAGTGACAGACAAGGTTTTCTGTCAAGCTCAACTCATATACCAATGCTTTTGTCCTCATTGAAATGAACCTGAAGTGAAAAACATCATGCATTGGTGGGCTTGATAAGAAGGGACGTTGTATATCAATATATATTTTGCAAAACATTACATGTGAAGCACATCAATGTAGTTATGTTATTCTTGTAATTGAACTCAGTTTTAAAACTTCAAAATAGTTCTAGTCAATGACAGCAGATGGTATAACTTAACATCTTTAAGTTCAAATGTATGAGAATGTGAAAATTACACATCATTAGAGCATGAAATTTCTAAAGAAATTGCGCTGCCAAAGCTGTATGTTGAAAGGCTGAAGCTACACTGAATTGCTGGCTGGAATGTGTAAGAAGTAGATGAAGAAGAAAGAATAGTTGAAAAAGTGGGAATGGGTTTATTTGTATGAATGTCATTGAATAGTTGAATAATGGCCAGAACGTTGCATGCATTTTTGTCACAATTGAAGATTTGATAACCTTGACATTTTCGGAAATTAAGAAAGTTATGCAAATGTTGTATAAAAGAAGGAATGTTGCAGGAATGTTCTGCGCTGAAAGTTTTGATGTCTGAAAGTTTCTGTGTTGTAAAATGTGGGAAGAGTTATTGTGCAACAAAAAGGTACAGAAAAATCACGACTATTTAGAAGAATGTAGGTTGTGAATGCCTTCAACATTCACACCAATAACCATAGTACATAAATCACAGTGAAGCATGTTAGAAGTGCAGAAAATAAATAGGATATCTGGTTTGAAGAAAAACAAATGTGAGTAAATAAAATTAAACAAGAATATTTTTCACCAGCGCCTTCTGGCAATGGTTTCCTGTTTTACTAGCACTATTTTTTGTCGTCATTTGAAGGTGAAAACAACACTCAACAGATTTAAGCAACATGATCTAAGCTTGATGCTAGCCGTCCACTCCACATTATCCCGGAGATGGTAGCCACTATATTCTGCCAAACATCTGAAACTCGCTGTCCATATGAACCGACTTGTGATCCGAGGATTAAGGCAAAAGTGTCTGGTTGTTCGTACTGCTATAACTCATGGTCAAAACGTCAGCAGAAAGCACCTTATGTTGATGGCATGCAGAATCACTCATTGCATCATCAACTCTCATCTCAGGCGAAATTTAATCGGATGTCTGTGAAATTACGCGGGGGGGGGGGTATTTTACATATAACGTTACTGCATCTTGGTGGGATGGGTCCTATTCTGAGGGTAAGCAGAGCGCTCCGAGTTGTTAGGGTCTGAGAGTGTAGAGAGCTGGCGTGGGGAGCAAGCTGGACTGGGTCAGTTGGCACGGCCGCAGAGCAAATGCTGGGAATAAATCAGTCTCACCGACATGGTGCCTCTCATCAAGTGACATCCCGCAGTGTCCCCATCAGTTGTGAACTAATAAAGACGTATGGGAGGAAAAACAGAAGCGATCATAGCAGATGCCAAGGTGAAATGCATCTAGTGTCTGGAGAGACATGTCAGGTCTAAGAAGTCCATCAGGACTGATACACTGCTTCTTCTTTTTTTTTTATCTGAGGCTCATAAAGCATACAAGCATTTTAATTTACAATAATTTCATGTAATCATTTGTATTTAAAAAAAAATTACCTTCCCACCAGATTAAAGTGTAGGTACTTGACAAATTTACAAACAACCGCAAATCGCTGTAAGAGTCAGCAAAGTGTTTTGCACTCATACTGCTATTACTAAATGGAAGGCACGCATTTGACCTTAATCACTCTGTAATTTTTTTACACTAGCATGTCCATGTTCACCATGTATTGGCCGAATAAGCCAAATTATTAATAAAGGCATGTTGATAATATTTTCATTTCTTTGCTTAATGGTTCAAAATTCCTTCACTTCATAACTAAGATATAAACAGACACATATTTCAATTTGCATTAACTGAGACAACAGAATAATAACATCAAAATAATGCCATATATGTGGTATTGTATATTTATATATTATTATCTACAAAATGTCTGTAATATCGTATTATTAATGATTACCTTACAAAATGGAATAAATGTACGATTGTTGTTTTGAGTGACTTATTTAGCTATAAGCTATAAATGGTTTATTGCGACACCTTAAGCTTGGCTCTTTGACGTGTGTGTGTTGGTGTGTGTGAGTGAGTGTGTGTGTGTGTGTGTGTGTGTGTGTGTGTGTGTGTGTGTGAAAGAGAGAGGGTAAAGGAAAGAGGAGGAGCAATGTGGGAATGTTGAACGATGTAATATTCATGACCGTCCTGGTGGAAGTTGTCTCTGAGCTCCTGGAAAACACACTCACTCACACACACACACACACTGTGCTACACAGTCCGGTGGTGCCCACCTGACATCTGCATATGCCATTCAGAAGGGCAATATGTGTCTGCATCAGTGATTTCTAAACACTTTGGGGTCAACAAATTATTAATATTTAGTATTAGCACTGATGACAATGTGGCATCCTCCTGAGAGCCGGGCACAATGTTGAGCGGGGGCCATTCTCTTGACGTCAACTGTGTTTGGCAGATGGTGCTGTCAGTTTAGGTCTTCGTTTATTCTTC
Organism: Etheostoma cragini; assembly: GCF_013103735.1. Lineage (NCBI taxonomy): Eukaryota > Metazoa > Chordata > Actinopteri > Perciformes > Percidae > Etheostoma > Etheostoma cragini. Next base: position 11,520,511 of record NC_048412.1, read on the forward strand.
CATGCATATGGCAGCATCTCCCCTTCGTTAAAAAACAAGCAAGCAAGCTCATGTATTATCTATGGGGCTAAAAAGCATGCAAACATAAGCAGGAATGTATCAGAGGAGCTTAAACTTCTGTAAACAACCAGCAGTGGTTGTTGTAAATGGGATGTTACTGACAGAAATAGCAGAAACATATGGTCCAAGACAGGAAAAGGGGTTGATACCTGGATGGGATGCATCGGGGCCCAGAGCGTTGTGTCTGTGACAGGATGGCGTGGCAGTGAGAGACATGGCAGCCCCCATTATGCAGATGACTGTATTTCTTTCCATTATAAATTACTACCTGACTAAAACAAGACCACCCTGTTGTTTACCAAATTTGGCACAATTCTTTTCACTTCATTTACATTTATTTTTATTTATTATTATATTTATTTTATTTTATGTTATCAGAAGGCAGGTTAGACTGTTTGTGCTAGATAATACTCTATGTAGTCTCAGTTGGTTATCACCGAGTTACCGTGAGTTGTGCAGGGGTAGAAGAAGTGTTCTGATCCTTTAAGTAAAATTAGCAATGTTTCAGTGTAAAATGATACCATTACAATGTCCTTCATTAAAAAGTGTACACCAGTAATACCAATACACTTGAAGTATCAAAGTAGAGAAAATGTTAAAATAAGAACCTAAGCTGTGAAATAAGTGTAGTGGGGAAAAAACTTACAGTGTCTCTCTCTGAAATGTTAAACACTAGCATAAAGTGGCACATATTGTAATAATACTGCATACGTGTGTCTTAAAATTGTACTTAAGCATAGTGCCTACTTGCTTATTTACATTACACTACGTGTGTATAGGGTGGATGTCCACACATATCCACGTCCACTTTTACATTGAGAATTATAAAGTATGTATAAATACCATCATCAGTATATTTAATCTTTAGTAGTATAAATGGCTTTAAAGCCACATGAAGTCTGTGGAGGTATTCCCAAACAGAATGGGCCTTTGAATGTACTTTGAAAAGGAAAGACACAAAATAATTAATACAATCCATATTGTACTAGAAAAATCTACCTTTTTAATGTTTCGAGAATGTGTTCTTTTTATTCCTCCTGGAGAAAATAAGGTGTCTTTCCGGAGGAGAGAGAGGGAGGGAGTGAGGAGAGGGAGAGAGAGAGACCCCGGTTAACTTCTGGAGTGTTAAACAGCGAGGGGTCTTACTCCTGCTTTTCTCTGACATGAAGCTGGGTTGGATAGAATCGACACTGGGGTTGAGCAGGCGGATGAGTGGAGATATGAGGGTCCCTGTGGCGACCTGGCAGGTGCCATAGCAACATAGGGTGGGAAGATAGCAAGGACAGACATGGAGAGAGAGAGAGAATATCCCAATAAAATGGGATTGGAGGAGGGGGGGTGCATGGGAGCACCAGCAGCGAAATCACTCGTGACAGACCCAAACACAGGTCGGCAGCTTTAATGTTGGAGCCTGTGTCTAATCTTTGGGAAAGAAAAGGAGTGAGGGAAGGGAGAGACAATGAGACAGACAGAGAGAGAGAAGCTATGAGAAGGCAACAAAGACAGAGCTTGTCAATAATTAATCATCCAATTGTTCAATGCAGCGGCTGTTGAAATGACAGCTGTTTTGATTGACAGATTTGGAGCATTTGATCTGCATGCTATGGCTCTTGCCACTGTGCTCCTGCTGGATGCTCTCTCTCGACTGTTTCTCGCTGGCTCTCGCCCCATTCTTTTCATCCTTTAACTCCTCTGCAAGTAGCATGGAATCTATTGCATGGGAGTAGTAACTGCAGGGCAAAAAACGCACCTCCCTGCATTGGAATTTGGCATTTACCAGGTTGTTCTGTGTAACATGTACTTGACAACTCATATAACACACTTATCACTGTATTAAAAGACATGGGGTTGACTAATAGTTCCAAAATAAATCACAGTCTCCTGCGTGAAATTCACGAAGATAAGCAGACAATCATTTAAATAGCAGACATGAAAAATTGCCTTTTACGTTCAGGAAGAATAATGTGAAGTGTAGGCATTTGTAAAGATTGTCAGTGCATAGTTTGTTATTTAATTCAACTTGTTACACATGAAAATTTGAGTTAAACTGTATCAAACCACAGCACATACCATCAGGACCATAACGTCTTAACAAGACATCTAGAGGATTCAGTTGAAATTTAAATTTGGTGCGACGTGTCGTGTTGCCATCTGCTGATTTGTTACATTAGAAAAGTTGTTTCCAGTATATGTAGGATTCGTGGATGGTGGGAGTCCATCATTCAGCGAGACACTGACTGTTCCCTTCTAAACAACGCCTTCATTGACCTAATAACTGGCAGCCTACTCAGTTACCAGCATGTTGAGTAGTATTCATTATTCATGCTCATTAAATTCTGGGCCTCATACGAGAAAAGACTGCCAGCTTGCTGCCAAACTGTGTTGGTTTTGTGATGTGCCCACTTGAGACTTGGGGATTTAAAACCAAGACACCACTTCTGAAAAACTAGCATACAAATACACAGAATTCATTCTAATTCCAGTTTAATTTGATCACATTTGACAAAATACACAAGTATGCTCACCTCCATTCTTTTGCCATGAAGAGGATTTGGAATTAATAAAAGAGAGGAATGTGCACATTTCCCCCCATGAAAAGAGATTTGGAGTCATATTCTGGCTGTTTGAATATGCATATTCATAGTTAGTTGATTTTCTATTTATTTTTGCCATTTCTCATTTATAGTGAAAGGGAATGGAGCTTGTCAACAAAACCTTTTTTCAATGAAAGGCGTCTTTGAAGCAATTAAAACACAGTGTTGCATCACGTCCTATTCAGTTGTTTTCTGGCTGACAGAATGAACAGTCCATCCATATATCTGCATCACATTTGCAATTTTGGAGTAAAAACAAAGCACAAACTCAATATCTTAAGGCACAGCATGTATATCTCACGTTAAGTCGTTGAATAGACGTACTGTTTACTTTGTGTATGATATGCGGTAGTACTCCAAAACGTTGATTTGTCATGATCTCAGCAGACAATAAAACATTTAAGGTTTGACATATGCTTGGAAGGAGCCGTGACAAGATGAACCCTAAATGGCGCACTAGAAAAATAAAACTGCTATAAATGTGCATGCCGCTTACAAAGAGGAAACAGCAATATATCATGCGTATAAGGGAAAGAAGCAATGTTTTACACGCATGCTACACACAGAGAAAAAGTGTTACAAGTGCACTATCATTTGAAAGGGAGAATTGTTCATACAGTTCTCAGCCAGCAAGGATGTGAAAGGAGGCTATGATTGATAGGAAACAATTATTTATCAAGACATACATCCACAAAGTACCAGCAACTGTCTGCACCATTTCCAGGACTGAGGGCCATCCATATTTGTCTCTCCTATACTCAAATCCCCAAGAAAAATACCCACAGTTCCAGCTCAGGGAGAGGATTACTGCTTTCCCATATGTTGTCCTGTGCAGGCGCAGCCATATCAATCTAAGCCTGGTCAGTCGTTCTTTCATATACTCCTAATGTACTGGAAAGCCTTCCACAGTCGGCTGCCCCTCACTGCTGGTCCTGAACAGGTCTCAGTCCCAAATTCCACAATAGAGAACAATCAGGCTTTTCTGTTGGATTAGGAAAAAGGGGGGGGGGGGGGTGAAAGCCCTTGGTGGCTGATTGTAGTCTGGTAAGGTTATGTTTTAATACTGAGACACTTCAGCGCTGGTTCTTTGTGCGGCAACTGTGTCAGAAACAAGAGGTCTAAATAAACAGTGAGGCCCACCGGAGCCCTTTCATTCATCATGGCTTCCTCTGACAGCGGCATGCCGAGGAATCATCTGGAATCGTCTTCTGCGGGCTCCGGCGAACATGAGCTCCCTCTCCGCTCACCTCCCCAACCCCGAAACTGAGGCCAGCCATGTTACACACAAACACACACTCTCACAACACACACTCTCTCACTCAAGCAAACACACACACACACACAGACCGGAAGAACTGTGTGGTCTGTGACTACATGTACTCTATATGTCTAGGTTATGTTCATGTGAGGTTAAACATGTACATAATCGTTTAATTAAACCGTGCACTAAGCATCGCCACTTATGCCTTCTTTGAGGCAGCCTTCGCCATGTTTGTTAAAGATCAGCTGTTGTGCTTAAATCGCTCTATCTATCCTAAGCAGATTCAAGATGACAGCTCTCGTTTTTTTATGAGTCACAAACTAACAATAGGCTCACTTGTGAGACATGAGCTCAAATATTAGTTTTGAGCCTGTTCTTTGAATTTCTGGGTTTAGTTTGGATTACTACCACTAATCTAGGCACTTGAACGCTGGGGGAATTCCTGGTCTCAATTAGATGGGAGTGTTTCTGAACAAACAAGACTTATAAGGGTGTGTGGTGTGCAGAAAGGTGTGGTTAAATGCAAACATGTATTCATTTAACAATATTGTTTTTTTTCTCTCTCCCTCAAAGCATCTCTGTGCTCCGATCAAAAGCTTAACCTTTTGACCGTGGAGAATTCCGTTGCTGGGTTTGATTTCTGAAACTTTGAAACTTTTTTTTTTCAATCAGGGAGCTCTATAATGTGTGGGGGGCGCAGACTCCTGCCTGCAATGTCACTCGTTTTCAGATGCAAAGGAACAAACTATTTCAGGCTGAAAAAACAACGGCCCATTAGTTCTATTGCATGTGTATTCCTTTAACAGATGTAAACTACATTGGTTCATTTTTACCGTTCTGCCTGCACGTGGTTGGTGCAATAAAAGACAATGGATACAAAGTAGGATCTGAGGGTATATTTTGAATTAATATACCAAAACCAAGGATTAAACTCCCAATGTCCCCTTTAAATCCATGCAAACAAACATGTCTGACTTAACATTGCAATAGTTTTGTTAAAACGTTGAGAGCAGAATGGATATTCAACCCAGTGTCACAGCAGTTAGTGAAATGGTCACGTTATATAATCTATTGATTCATCTAATGTCTTAATGTCTTTAAATGGGAAGCATCTTTTGTGAACACAACATGAGTACATTAGCGAGTATTATGAAATTCCAAAAAATAAACCACACAGAACTTTCAGGGGTTCATCTCCCATGTACAACGTTTCCTTCCAACATTCATGTTTTCCTAAGCCCAATCTCTGTATGGATGCTTCATATCACAAATCTGACCACCACGGGGAAAAAAAGTGTCCTTATAAACAAATCAATAGATTAAAAAAACTACGTAACCATTCCACAAACTGCCGTTAGACCGTGATATTGAGATATTGGATAGCTAACAAAATAATGTATTAGGAGTACATATTATTTCCAAACGCTCTGTTCTAAGACCTCCATCTAGTTCAGCAGCCACTTAATTGACATTTTGTCCTGTGGCTGGTTGCTGAGGGCAAGTTGTGAGAGGGCTGTAAAATCCTATTTCTGGAAACTCGTCCTTTCTTTAAATGGTTGCATGGTAATATACTTAATATAATTACTGGATAAGCCTGTAATAACCTAATGACATGCCACACTAATGTTTTATGATCTCTAACAGCTCAGTTCCGCCTTTGAAATAGATGATTTTCTATTGTGCTGTTTTTAGCCAACTCCAGACATATTTTGGGTGGGCAAGACTACAAATCCGGGGGGGGTTCTGAAGAATTCATAAGAAATAATTAAGAACAGATTTGGTATGCTAAGCTCCTCCAGTTGAGCTAATGGGATATAGACCCAAAAAAAAGCAGAGATGGGGAAAATGCCAAAAACAATATTGCATTTGCTGTTAAATAAGCATACTGTCAGATGTCTGTTTTAGCTATTCAAGTCAAGAGAAAACAATGAGCTGATGTCCAATTAATTATTCACATTGCAATGCTTTCAGCAATGCATATGAATGTTGTCATCCCTATATACATTAGAGGAGATTATCATCAGGCACAGATTGACTTTCTAAACCTCATTCAGCATATTGTTGCACCAAACCATTCAATATACTGTACATATCATTCTATCACACACACACAACTTTGCACAGAAATTTGAAACAGAAATTGTGCTTGCAGCGTAAATCATAAAACATATCGGACAATAATGTGTCCTCGTCCTCAGACAAACACCCATCTTCTCTGTTTCAAAATGCCTGTGTGAATGCAGTGACAGCAGATATCTTTCACCAAAGAGCAATGTGTTTTGAAAGCAGTGTAAAGATGAGTTCAATATCATACACACAGTTATCACACTGTAGGCCGTATCCAGTAATCTAAGATGTCACAGGCAGGAGCAGTTTCACATGTGAGACAGCCGTGATGTGTGTCAGGCAGTTTCCGTCCCGAGGCGAGGGGTCATGACGGTTGACTTCATCTCCCTCCCCTGGCTTCCAATCACTCAAACATAAATCAATACTGTTAATAACGGTTTGAACGATGTCTAAATGGGATATCTTTGCTTGAAGCGATATTAAAAGATATTCCCTTACCGCCCCCCACACACACTCGCTCACACTCTCACTCATTGGAAAGAGAAAGAAAAATCCCTGAAAAATGTGCTCCAGTCTCAATTTATTAGGTACACTCTTTCTTATAGCTCTAATAGAACTGTGATCACAGGCTCTGCTTTTGCTTTTACTGATTTTCATTACATTCAACACCGCATTGCTTCACAAATTACAATTTTAATAAGACTCCTATACCTCAAAGATGTATTATTCAATTAATGCACTTGCTGAACCCAGTTGTCAGTATTTGAGCATAATGATGTTTTTGTTTTTCTCTTCTTAAAACATCTTCATGTTCATGAAATATGTGAGGAACGACACCGCTTCAGTCAATTGTCAATTGTGATATCTACGAGACCTATAGTTTACCAATCTTCACACATGACTGCCCCTTTTAATATCACCCTTCAAGGCAGAATTTCAATTTAAGTCCGATCACAGAAAATAAGCAGACATCATATTGATGATGGCTCGCCTTGGTGGAAAGAAAAAGGGCTCTGGGTGAGAAATGCTCAGGTTTGCGAAGGTCAAAGCCACCAACTGTGTGAGCCAGCCGTCTTGGATATCATTCAAATTATCCATTAATTAGCTTTCACACAACTGTGGTAATAACCTACATGCTTCGGACATCAGCTAAGGCACATTAAGTGTTTTAAAAGGTGTTTCTGCTGCCATGTGACCTCTATCTCATCTTGCTTTCATTTTCTACGGGGGTATGCATCACTGGGCTAAGCGTATTTACTGTGATAGCGCTGCCACAATGGAATTATGTGAGCTTGTAAATAGAGTTAGCAGTCAGCTGATCTTGGCTTTTCATTATGAGGCGGAGGGTCTGTGAGAGAACTGCAAACTGTTTTGCTTTATGATCCATTCTAAAACCCATTGAAATGATGGCCATAAAATAATGCCATTACTACTGTGTATAAAAACCTTACTGCTCAGCGATGCAGGATGATCATCAGCACGATTTGTAGGCTAACACTGAATTAGCTACAGCACAGTGACTGTAGAATGAAGCATGAGGGTAATGTGACAATACACTTTAATGTGACAATGTAATACATACAGTATGACAGGGGTGTTTGTAGGACAGTGGAGGAGATTTTGCTCAATAGAGTCTGGTCAAGAATTATTGTCCAAAGAGCAGTACATTACTTCCATATTTCATTTTTAAAAATGCATCATTTTCCAACATGCTAATTTAAATTCTCTGTTTGCAAAGTCCAACATACTGTAGATGCAAGAAAAAATATTTCACATCTATGTTGATATACGTGTTGTTTTAAACTAAAATGGGAGCAATAATGATCATTATAACAAACAGTCCAATGAAAAAGAATTGCACAATTGACATAAGTGGTGTGTTGGTGCACTCCTAAAAACACATCCTTTACCTTCACCATAAACCATTTGTATACCCTGCTACACATTTATATCATTAACATGTTAAAACATTGCTTAAAGATGGGGGAACGTGTTCAGATTCCTGTGAAATTGACAACCCAAAGCTTCTGCCAGGCACTAACAATGTGATCATCAATGATGAAAAGAACAGGTAATCTGTTATTTTTATTTTTTCTCCCAACCAGAAGGAGGCTTTTATTCCCCTCCTGCTTTAAACCTATTATGCTTTGCTGTAAAACTAAGCAGTGGTGAAACTATGGTTACAAATAATCTGTTTTGCTTCAATGAAAAGTATGTATCATGGTGGGAGACAAAGCCAGGGATAAACACTGAGGGAACCCTGAACAATGGGCCCTAAGCAGGCATGTGTCCAAAACTCTGCTGCTCTTTTTGCTCGCTGCCATCCATCCCTGTCCCTGTGTGGCTCTGTAAAATTGTATTCCATTCTGTACAAAAATGCTGTCAAACTGGTGGCTGTGCTACCTCAATGTGTAACAATGTGACATCCAAAGCAAGTGTATGATATTGTTGGCCAATTACATTATCATAGCCGTGCAAAATGTAAAGCCTTATGTGTTAGGTGGCTCACATTGTATCAAATTTCTTTAAATACAAAAGGGCTTTAGGTTGTATTTGATTGTATTTATTTTGTTTTCTATTATGGCTTGTATGCATGGCACAGTTAGTTGTTGCGGCTGTAAAGACAGGGATAAACTAAAAAGACAAATTACTATTAGGTATTGAGATATGTAACATGTGGGGTGAATGAGTTGAGGAAACTTTTTATTTTATTCAATAAATAATGAAGCTCCAGACATGAAAATGACTTTCAAGAGAGCTGTTGATTGCAGTCCTTACACAATTAATTGGCTTTACGTGCCAGCACATGTATCAAAATGTAATCTACAGTTCAATCATTGCATCAGCGTTATTAATACTTTAATTCAGTATACCACAATAGCATACCAACATCACAAGCATTCCTGGATATATATTATTTTCTGTCATAATTCAAATTTGATTCATCCAGTAAATACACCTTTTCCCCACAATTGTAAAATCTATTGGTGTTATTGGAACATGTTTAAATCCCCATATTCAATATCCCATGAGCTGTTAAATTTCATAAGTAGGCTTTGCACACACCTGCAGATACCAGCCACCTACAGTCACCATGGCCAAAGTGGGGAAGCTTGCAAAATCAGCAGCTGTGTTTTTCCAACCAACCTTAACTGGATTTGAAAGTCTGGGATGGCCCTCCTCCAAAAGAAAAAAAAAAGCTCAAGCACATCTATCAATTTGCAAACCGACTTAAAAGTGTCAACAGTGGCACACAAGCCACAAGAAACGTTCTGCTTAACCTACACCAATGCACCCCTTCATGTGATGTAATTTCATTCTCTACAAGATTCTCTCTTTTTGCCCCTCTTCTTCTGTCACTATTGCACAGAGAGGAACAGAGAGAGAAAGCCAATTCCAACAGTGACAGAAAACTGCCCACTCTTCCCCCATAAAATTAGAAAAGCTGTTCGTGGTTTTTTTATCTTTCAGATTTCCTGGGTTTTATGGCTAAATACTAAAGCACTGGAGGCTGGTCATGCTTTAAGCTACTAGAAAAAGTTAAGCTTCAGCGTTGGGCAGCAGAGATATGGGCTATAAGCTGACAAGTAATTAAACTGGCATATCTGTAACAACTGTCATCTCTTATTTCTCCACAGCCTGGACGTAAACCAAAGGCAAGAAAGCTGAAAAGGATAGAGTAAGAAGAAAAAAAAAGCAAGGGGGGGCAATGGAAGAGTGAGAGTGAGAGTCTTTACATTGCTGGGCAACTGCAGGGTATATCTCCTGCCGAACAGTTTAGCAGACTTGTGCATTTAGGGGATTGTGGAGGACATCAAAAGGGTCAGGGATCCTTTTACCAATTAACAGCAGGAAGACGGACATCAAATAAGGTGTAAATTTCAGCTCTGCACTTTTCAGTGATCCAAGCATGGAATGCATTCTAATGCTCTTTTTGAGTTTAGAGGCAGCTTTTGAACCACCAATGAAGTCACCGTGGCTCTCCCAAAGACGAGCTTAATCGCTTCTCCGAATGGAGTGTAGCCATCTTGTCCACTGTGTAGGTGTCAAAGGGAGTGTCGAGTCAGTCATTGATAACGGCCAGGACAATATGACTCTAGATTTAGAAAACCGGAGCGGAAACAATAAGCTTGCAGTGACAGAGGTCTGACCTTTTGGCTTGTGTAGCAGTATTAGGTTGTTATTGATAAATCTGCAAGGTTTGCAAATCACTGATTATTCAAGTGATTTGTTTGGATGAATTGAAATTTTTGGTTTAGCACTGAAGGCATCTCTTATTGGATTTCCATTCTGCACAGCAGGGCAGCTGGTATACACATTTCTCAGATACCCTGATAAAGTGATCATGGAGCGAATAGTATCCAGTGCAGAGCATCACATGTTTCTGTAAGAGTGTTTTCCACAGTCTGACTTTAACAAAGGGTTTTAGGTGTTTTGACTGCATGGGTATTACCATTAGGTTTAGCTAAACTACTGGAGACCCAACCATATCACATTGTAATTCAACTCCCCTGTGGAAATCTTTATGTTGATACTTGTACTGTTTGGATTACAAGCAAAAGTAGTTTCATGATTGTTTATACTAAACAAAGAGCGAACTTTAAGAGCCCATTATATGAAAAAAACTCTCTTTTGTCACTTATTTTGTTGTCTCTGGCGCCTCCACACATAAATTTGAAAAAATAAAATATATATCCATGCTGTTTTGAGTAAGATACAGGTTTCTGAATGTCCTCTGCCTTCAGTCCCCGGGTGAAATGTTCAAAATCTTCACGGCTTTCTACGTAATTAGCCGAGACGAGCAGGCTAACCATAGCTAGCTTGCTCTCAATGGATAAACACTGCTACAACACACACACTTGTTCACCATAATCTAAAAAAGAACTACTCCCAGCTAATCCTGCCTTGTAGTGACCAAAGTTGGAGAAAGTTTTCTACAGTAGCTAATGTGATCATTGTCTAGCTCTTGTCCTCCGCAGCACTGAGGAGGAAGTGGTGAGTAAGAGCTTGATAGCCAACAATGTGTCCATCAGCAAACCGTAAAGTGGCATTTAAATGCTGGTGGTGATCATGTTAACAATGCTTAGAGTATCTGGTCACAGTTTCAGTGGCATTTCATCATTTAGTCAATTCATTTTCATGTACAGTGTCAAATCATAACAGACCTTATCTCAGGACACAAGACTGACGGATGTCTAGACCACATTGTAACTCACAGAGACCCAACGTTTCCCCCAAGAGCATTTGCACACGCGACGAGAAAACTTCCTTTTAACAGGCAGAAACCTTGGGCAAAACCTGCCTCTTGGTGGATGTCCAGAACTGAGACATAGTGTAGCTTTGATGGCATAATGAACTCAGCTGTTTTTAGTGTAAACAAGCTTAAATATGCTTGTAAAACACATTGTTTCTCAATATGCCACAGAACCCGAGATAGCCAATCCGGCTGTATTATAAGAACTTAGACAAAGGATGTGTATGCATGGGAGCTGACTATCAAAGGGATAGGCGGTTTTACATCTGCCAATTTGAAAACTCCCCTCTTGCTTATAATTACACATAGTTTACTCAACAATAACCTCAGGTAGCATCATTAAAAATCATCATTTGTACCTTGATGAACATGTCTCCAGTTCACAGTCCACACAGTCACAATCACTGGAGCCTCTGCTCCATCTTCTTCCCTCTTTCATTATGCATGCGCTGGGTAGGAGTAAGTACAGTAATCGTTTGTAATTCAATAGAGCAATCTTAACTCATTTAGGTGTGCTAAAGGCTGAGTGAGGGAAAGACAAAGAGCCTCAACATTTTGCCACCGTGCTCATTATGCGTATTTCAAAACAATTTGCAATTCAAGGCCACACAAAGTGGAGGGGAGAGGGAGAGAGAGGTAGGCGCCCCGGCTTCAAAGGCTGCTGCTAGAGGATGACCTCGTACCCCACTTCTAGGGTCGCCACCCCTGATGAGAGCCGGGAAGATGCAATTAAAAGAATTTAAAAACAATGTGTAACCAGAGATTGTGGTGCTTATTATCCTATGGTGCCTTGCTATATCAGTGACCTCAGCTTTTTCTTTCCCTTTCTCTCTCTCGGGGCACTCATCTATTAAAATATCAGGGTAACCCTTTCACAGGAGTGCATTAATATCCTAGAAATGTACTTTTACTAAGGCTACTAATTGTAGAAGTCATTAAACTGTTCAGGTGCCCTTCTCCTCACATGTGCTCCAAATCTATCTCTATATCTCTGGAGATGTAAAAAGAATTGTGAGACATCAGTTCCCTATTATGTTGATCACGGCAACCCTCAGAAAACACACAACAGTTCTACCTCTACACCATATGTTTGCATTAGAATTCCTATGAATTAAAGGATTTAATCTTTTTGAGGCCGTATGCATTAGCTTGTAGAATTAATGACACCACTCTTGCAGTATTGAGAATCAGTTGCTATCAAATTACAGTTTGCTGCAAAGTCCCTTATTTCTGTCTTCATATTAAATGTGATATATGTCGGTACAACCCATGTCAGAGTCACTTTGGCGGAACAGTGATGTATTTATTTTTAGGGGATGTGCTCTCTACCTCTCTCTGTCTCTGACTCTCCAACACTGTCTTCCTCGCTCGCTTTCATTCAGACATTGCTGAAACAAATGCAATCAAAATATCATTGCAGGAATGAAAAGAAGCTGTTTAAAAATGCATCAGGATCTCGCCACAGAGGGTTCATTAATTCTACTCAGGCTGTGTTGAGCAGTCGTGCTGAAAGCACTACTCTGAGACCCTAAACATCCTCCGACACTCCCTTATCTTTATGGTGTAATTTCCCATTTAGCGAGTTAGCACCTTGGGGAGAGCACAGTGTTGCTGGTCTAATTGGGCAAATGAGAACACAATACAAAACAAGCACACTTACTTTGTTTACAGAGGTGTCCCCATTTGAACTCATACTGCACAGCTGAGAAGTTTATACTAGAGGGGAATCTTAAAATTGTATTTGACTAAACAGTGGTCTAGCAGTGTAACATCTAACATTGCTAATGTATAACCTACACCTGCATAAGGATTTGAAATTATATCCCTTCACTGTGTGGGTTACTATATAGCCATGAATGAGATATGACTAGTTTGTCAAGCCCATCAGCAAAGATAGATGGTCAGTTCAGGACAGTTTGAGGAAACTATTCATAAACAAAATGGAGTAGATTTGACACTATCACAAAAGTGATAGAAGTGGAATTACCATACACATCATCAATAACTGAATCTGGGGTGTCGCTTCATGTGATGGATAACAAAGGACAGGTGGCAAGCTGCTGCAGATACTCAATTCAGCCTGCTGTTGTGCCAAACCGCTACTTTTTCAATATCTCATGCGGGCACACACATGCATACACACATGTGTGTTCACTCTGTATGCAGCAACATGCAAACACAGCCACAAAAACACCCACAGCACACAGATACTACTGTGCACTCCCCACCCACATTTAGACAGACCCGGACAAAAAAAAGCTGCAAATAAATATAAAACCAGCAACACTTCCACCAACACACACTTCCTCACACACAGGTGCAGAGGGTGAAAAAAAGAAAGAAGAGCGCTATTAGGCTGGATTGGATGGGTGGGGTAGGTCTGGTCTAGTGCACCTTATCAGCACCAGGCTGAATTTGACTGTTCTGACACTGACACAAGCAATCCATCATGTCATCAGCCCCCGTTGAAAAAGCTTTGTGTGTGTGTGCGTGTGTCTATGTTGCTGTTCGTGTGTCCATGTGAGCATGCGCGTGTGTGTTTTTGCTCTCGGGTCTTAAGCATGCATTTTCTTTTGCATATCTTCACATGTGTGCATGTGCACACTAACTTATGTGTGTCCATCCATCCGTGAGGGGTTGTGCGGTGTATGTGTGTGTGTAAGGAAGAGGAAGAGAGAGACTACATCTCACAAGCCAGACAGTAAGTAGTGCTTAACTCCAAGCCTGTCTTCCTGCTCCCTACCTGAGGCCTCAACCCATCAGTCAGTAACCGTCAGGAAAAGTGCACGACTTACTGACAGCAAATCCATACTAACTCTCGCAATCTACCATCATGACCATTTTGCCACACTGTAGTTCCATGACCTCCACTATCATAGCAGGTGTAAAAGAACAGTGTTCTGCTGTATTATACAGTCAGTGTCCCAGCTGTCATTAGTGAAACGCTGACCATATTAATTACTATTATTAGTGATTATGCAATAGTTACTATATGGAGTTAACCCTTGTGTTGTCTGCTCATCAACCATGCAAAAAATATCGTCACTCTTTGGCGATGTTGTCCTATTTCTTTCACAAATTCTTGATGTTATTGTCAATATTTCTGCACTCTTTTGATCATTTTTGATTTTAAAACACCCAAATTCAATCAAAAAAGTGAACTTATCATTTATTTTACTTATGAAGAGTAATGGTTGTATGAAACCATCCATGTTGTTTGTGTTTTTGGACAATTTGGTTGAAAGAAACCCAGGTTTCTGATATAGAAATGTTTTGAAAATGGGTCAAATTTGACCCAAGGACAGCAGGAGGGTTAAATGATGTATCATCAACATTTTGGTCACACAAGCGCAAAAATAACATTACGATTACAATATGACGATTATCGACCTCCCGTTTACTTCCATTCAGTTCAATTCCTGACACAATTATTTCACGTTAAAGCCTCAATTTAGTTTTTATACTTAACTCTTTTTTTAATCCAGACACTGATTTTATACTAACCTTAAATACATTCGTTCCATTTCAAAACATTTACCATTTGTTTAAAATATTGCCTGTTGCGTTAAAATGGAAAGGTCACATGATGAAATATTTGCTACCTTCATCTCTGGGTGGTATGAATTTGCTCTCAAACATACATGTGTTTACACCATAGTAAGCTAGACCACAGGGCGAACAGGTGTAACACAAATGATACTGGACATGATTGTACACCCAGCTCTGACAAACGTATCTTGAAATCTATCAGATTTACTTCTTCGTTGCTCTAAAGATTTTAAAGAGGCCTGAAATGATCTTATCTGATCAACTGAAACTGTGTGTGGCTGTTAACGTTTGAATTTTTCTTTTTCATATGGAAATATTTGGTTACGGATGTATTCACACTATTGTGTATTACTGCAAATGCTGTGAGAAGAAACAAAAAGCTTAGTTTGGTGGGGAAATAATTTGTTAGGGTTAGTGGCTGATAATGATCAATAGTTGGAGTGAAAAATTGCCTGGAAGGTTTCAGGAACAGAGATAAGAGAGAAGATTAAGCAAGTTGCTGCTTTGCATTTGCTTTGTTTTGTTTGAAAAAAAAACATCTGTCCTAACTGTGGAGTGCATACGTACAGTGTACAATGTACAAACTCATGCTGCCATGCACACACAACAAAAACACACAAGGATTCAGTATTGTGATACCTCGTGTTCTCTGCTTCACACTTCTCAGGAAACACATGTGGCCTATTGCTAACACCAGCAAAGCCCAGCTGTGGCTGGTAGATTCTATCAAAACTGTGTGTCTGTTTTTTTTATTTGAAAGAAAAAGCGAGTGATAGAAAGGAGAGACTACAGTATGAATGTGTATGTGTGTAAAATGTGGCAATCCCCTTTTGAGGTTGTGTCAGACCCTATGAGCGTGAGATGTTATCGCTAAAAGCAGGCAGTGTAAAGTGGAAGAATAATGTGGCTTCCGTTGTTTGGTGACTTGCGAGGTTTATGTCACATACATGACAGTCAAAAAGCTGCTGACCACATGCTGGACATAACTCACAGAACTGGCAGGGATCAAGAGACAAAGTTTCCAGAAACACTGGGGAGCGTGATTGAAAGGATGTGATGTGTTGAGGAAGTCTTTGAAGGCTGTAGCATGTATTTGTTTATAATTAAAAGAGATTCTGAACATTCTTGACGAAAATGTGTTTTGTTTTTAACTCAAGAGCAC
Source organism: Etheostoma cragini (assembly GCF_013103735.1). Lineage (NCBI taxonomy): Eukaryota > Metazoa > Chordata > Actinopteri > Perciformes > Percidae > Etheostoma > Etheostoma cragini. The sequence continues at coordinate 11,536,458 of NC_048412.1, forward strand.
TAATGATTCATTTTGAGGATCGAAAATCAGTTTCTTCAAATGGCACACTTTCTAGAGGGGGAAGAAAACACGCAATATCAAAAGAGGGAATAAACAAAACTGAAACAAAATTCAAACAAATTCATTTCAACTGTGGCATGTTGAAAATAAACACTGACGTGTTAAATTATTAAAAGCTCTTGCATATTCAGAATGATAATTCACAGAGTAATACAGTGTGAATTGCAATAACAAAATGTGCGTAAAAGTGAATTATGTATTATAAAATCTGTTTTTGTATAACAAATGAACAACATTTCTCTATTTCTGTCCCGCCATCAGATTCAATTAGTGACAGAATGTCATCTTCACAAGTTTTGTTTCTGGTAAGCATTGTTTTGTTTGTTACTTTGTTCTTCTCTCTCTGTGAAGAGATCTGTCACACACATTTGCATGACAAGTTTCCCAGTGTACTGCTTTCAGAGCAGCTCGCTACAGCAGTACACTGCTGGCCTTTTATTGTGTGTATTCTGCCGCAATTTCTGCAGGAAGTGAATGAGTGCATGTGCAATTTACATAAACAAAGTTGTAGTCATTTCTCAGAAAAAGGATCACATCCTTTAAAACGGCAAAACAACTCATGTGGAACGTGATCTATTGCAGTAATTACTTTATTTTAGCTGATCACCTCATGTTTTCTTAAGTTTAAAATGTCCAAATACTTGTTATACAACGTTCAGTTTTTTCAATGCTGTTTTTTATTTACTTGTAATTATTTATTTCAATTTGTTCAATGTAATCTGTTTATATGGGTGACAACTGTGATAACATCTATGCACTATGCACATATTGCAACAATACACTCTCTAGTACTTATAATAATAATAATACACTTGTTATTTACTGCTTGCAATTATTGGCATTGCATGGAACGATATGCCCAAATGCTCACACACATAAGCTCCAGAGTTATGTCTAAAACAGCATGCATGCCCACAGTTGCTGGTTGTTATTTCTTTGTGAGAACCATTGCAAAAATAACAGCCCACTGTGAACACTTGTCTTCCCCTGCCATTTCCCACTGTTAACCTAATCTTTATGATTATTGCAATGGCTTTAGCAGCAGGCCATGTCTGTCAGCAGACAGCAGCTCTCGCTGTAGGGGAGACTCCATACACACACACTTAGCCTTCAATCAATGGGACGACAGACAATTAGCAGAGTTTTCCAAAATTTGCATGGCGGTTTTTCTTCGTTAGATCGTTTACTCTGAGGAAGCGTAAGAGTGAGAAACAATGAGATGACTCTTGTAAGCTTATGATGAGCATGCTTAAAAATAAAGTACTTATTATGCTAAAATGAAAATTAGTTTAGCGTTAACATGAAAAAAAAACTCCATTTAGAATAAATTCACTGTATAGATGAGCAATGCAGTTACATATCAACAAAATAAGACAAAAATACAAAACCATTAGAAAACCATTAAAGCAACACTAGAGAACTTTTTGTAACTTTATACAATGTTTTGAAGATTGTTTCAGTAGTTCATCAACTCGTTACAGGGGGAAAGGCACTTCTGCATTCGCTTTGCGGCTCTCTACCGGTTAACACACTATGGAAGTTTGCCAGATTGGGTAGCGGATCCGTAGTTCCAATGAGACGTAATCGGACAATTCCACTCCCAACCTGTAGGTGGACCAAAGCGGGAAAAGTTGCGTAGTGTTCCTTTAAATGTAAAGGCATTATAAGTGTTTTCTTGTTCACTAGCCATTCATCTTCCAATAGAAACATTACATACATTGAGTACATTTACACAGTTGCACGTGACAATTATGTTAACGTCTTTAGAGCCAATTCCGTCCAATTCCTCCAAAGCAGTACAGCTAATTAAATAGCTGTTTAAGAAATGTTTGTCTTTGCTAATTATGTTCAGCAGTGGGTCTATCTCTCTGTTTGCTTATCTCTCCGAGTCCCACGAGGTGTCAAACTGAAAGAATTTCAGCCCAGGGCAAGTGACCTTTAAGGCCCTTTTAGCACAAGGTAGCACCACAGGAAATCACTGAAGATGGTTCCTGCAGCATTTAGCAAGATAATACTGCTCCCCTCCCGTTTAAAAAAATAATCCCTAACAACAAACAGCAGACGGAGCTAAAACTAAAAGATGGCTGATAAGGTTATTAGCAGCTCACGCTGGGAACAAAGGGGAGGCACACAGCTAAGATCAATAGCAGATGTTAGCAGGTAGTCTTAAATAGTTTTATATTACAAATACCCCCTGTCAGAACAGACTAGTGCAAAAACAAAGCTTGTTAACAACCGCGATTTGTGTGTGTGCTTGCATGTGTTTGAGCCCTACTGGGGATTTTGGCGAAACTTCATACAACACTGTACTTAAAAACAATAAATTAAAGACATTTAAATGAAAGGTAAAGATAAGTTGACTGACTGCTTTAGTTACTCAATATACTTCTGCTTGCACATGTTTTTACTGTAACTGTGTGTGTTGTGATGTATAGGGGGACTGTTCTCTGCTCATCATCACAAAGCAGCTTTTCATTGACAGCACTCAGCCAGGCATCGGCTTGCATTAACCAAAGTTTAACATCATTCAAGAGTACGAGATGACCTACTGAGAAAGTACATGAGTAAATGTGTAGCAATACAGTGCTTATTACTGTTCCCCCTCAGGCAAATACCTTTTGCTTAAGCCCCACGCATGGGAACATTTTGTTTGATTACCTTGCAAGATAAGTCGTGAGTGAGGACAGAGGGGAGGGTGGGGAGAACGAGGATGAGAGAGAGAGAGAGAGAGAGAGAGAGAAAGGGGCTCATAAGTACCTGGGGAATTAAAATATTCCGGCTCATCATATCAGTGTCTTAGTTCTTGGTTTTCATGTGGGGGGCACGTAATTATAACAGCGTTTCAAAATTGAGCCCAGAAGAAAGATGGGTTCAAGTGCAAATTAATTTCAGATTACCACAACAAAGACAATCAATTCTCGACGAGGACGCCAGCAAAATGCTCTTAAAAGGGGCCCAAGGTCTCTTCCACACACACACACACACACACACACACACACACACACACACACACACACACACACACACACACACACCAATTTGTGAAAAAAAAAAACCTTTTTCACACTGAAGATCTAAAGCAGTGTACATGCTTACCTAGTACAGCTTTTGACTCTTTGTTTTCTCACCCTGTTACATCCATACCTCCCTCCCTCTACTACCATCACCCAATGTCTCCTCTGTTTCAGATGTCTCTCTCATTAACAGTCCAAACACCAGTGGACAATACAAGGCCTCATTAAGGCAGCCTGAAAGCACAAGTGTACCTCTGACTTTAAAAGTCAAATTAAAGGAGAATCGGAGGTAGGGGGGAGAGTCATCCTGGCCTGGCAGTGTAAAACAAGGTCAACAACAGAAATTGTCGGCCTCGGATCTTTTCATCAGGCTAATTTCCCAGATGAAGTTTATAACCCTCTCAACAGGGTTTGGGGATATCCACTGTCCCATGTTACACATCTGATTTTCTTTCTTTTACACAGAGTACTTAGGGTTTGCGGTCCAAAAGCACTCTTTTCTTGAATGTACCTCAAGCCCGGACAGAGTTGTTCAAAAAGGCTTTCATGTTTGCTGCACATTCTACTTGGATTGACCTACAAAAAAACACTCAAACTACAGTGTCTAATTTCCTTGAATGATTTTAAAGTCATGTTAAAACCATAGAATATAAGTCCATCCACTTGTGCAAATGTTTAAATTTAAGGCACTTTTAATTAATTGAAATGCACTTGAGTTGTCTTTGCCTCTTTTGTGTTTTTGTGGTTGTATATTTTTGTATATTTAACAAATTTGGTCTTCTTTCTTGTCAACGTCTCTCTTGAAAAAGAGATTTTATATCTCAATGAGACTAACCTAGTTAAAAAAGGTTAAATATAAAAGTTGACTCTAAACTAATGTGTTTGAGTGAAATGGACTTGAATGCTTCCCGTTCAATACACTAAAGGCCTAATTATTTGAACTTTAAATCTGTAGTAAAGTCTACTTTCTGCTTAACTATCTTAATTTAGCATTTAAGGTTACAATAACTGCATTTTCATTGTTTTGGACCAATTTTTCCTGAAGGCAGGGACATCTACACACTATTGAATAAGTTAAAAGCCCATTCCCCCAAAAAGAAGCCCCCAATGAGCTATAATCTGTATAATCCCACACAATTTTCCCAACATATTAAATGTTTTTTATTGTTCTTGAGATGATAATCAGACATGTATTGTAATTCGTAATGACACACAATTTGAACAAGCCACCATGAAGTGCCTGTTTGTATGATGGGACAAAATCATTTTCAGAATATTTTCATTCACGGTCAAAGGTTTGGGTTGGGATAGCGCTAAATATGATGAGCATCCACTGTTTCTGTCAAGGAATGGGCAGGCGATACTGCCAGCCAAGCCGATGGTGGGACTAATGCATCACGCCATTATTATCTAATGACCCCAAAATGGCCCAATTCATTACACAAGGGTTTCCAGTAATGGCAATCAAATAACTTTTCAAAAAAAGAGAGAGAGAGAGAGAGAGAGAGAGTTTTAAAGACATGCATGTATTTGTCACAAAAAATAGTAAAGAAATCTGTCAAATGTTGCACTATAATGATGCTTCAGTTACTGAATAGGCACTGCAATGACATTTCTTACACTGCAATGATTGAGCAGTGGAAAATGCATTGTCAGTACAAGCTACCTATCAGCAGTGAGGGAGGAATACGGCAATGACTTCACATGTGATGGCATTTCTGACAAACTCCTAACAAAATACCAAAACTTTTTATGAGCTCCCCATATTCAGTAAGTGACTAGGTAAGTAAAACCTTTGTAAGGGTAATGCTTTCAACTCTTAACCAACTTAGACTTCAGAATTCTTTCAAGACTTGGAATGTGTGAATCTCATCGGGATATTTCTAAAAACAGAAATGATTCTGCAAAATATTGATTTAAAAAGATTTTTTTTTAATTTAAATATAATTCTTTTGCTTCCGCTAAAGAAAATAGTCTGCATCTCTAAGTTTGGAATCCTGCGTCCATAGCAACGTAAACGTTGTAGCTGATTAATGCAGCCGTCCATCAGTCACTCAACACCACAGTATCTCCCCCTCCTGCAGCCAATACATTTCTGGCAAAAGCCACCGGTCCGGTTCCATTCCAGGTACCCATTTCATCCCCTTTACGGGCTGTGCGCTATCTATAGCTAGTTGGACAAATTACCCAGCTGCTGTTTAAATCACTGCAGGAATTGACACAACATTAGCTTAGCAAGAGGGCTATCGGCTGCTCTAATTCCTATTAATCCAAACATTTCCGTTGACGGTGATGTAAGACAAGGTAAATCGGACTTCTTTAGGAATTTTGATGTTGACCTTTACGTCCTCATTCACCTCATTTCCTTTTGGCACAGTCACTGTATGTTAACACACCTGTAACGTTGTTGCAATGCAAGCTAACTAATTAGCGTTGTTGTTCGTATGGCTGAAATCATTGCATGGCGATCAAAGAGGGTTTATTAAGATGTAGTGGTAGGCGCTCAACAGATCTGCTGTCATTGCTTTAATTGGAAGACAGAAGTTGATCCATGTTTCCCTACATTTTATTAAATTATCGGGACTTCTTCCAGCGGGATGATATAGCTGTCCTCCAGAGTGAACAGAACTGTGTACATGGCAACGCTCTGGGATGCATGGCAACAGTGTGTTGTACTTAGCAACGGTCTGTTATGAAGAAAATAACAGTTGCAGAAGACAAAATCAATGAGACTTTGTAAATATAAATCTGCCCCTTCACATACTTCCTTTACCTGCCTCTCTACTCTCTGATACCCAACCACAATATGCATGCACATTCACCCAGTCTCCCTTAACGTCCCAGCTCTCCTAGCTGTGAAAAGGGTTATCCACATGTCTGTGAACTTCGCTCCGGCACCTTCTCCCTGAATTCTCTTACTGTACCCTTCCTTTCACCATCACTTCCCCTCTCTCCCTCAATCTTTCCTTCCTTTCCCAACATCCTCATACACTGACCCAACATCCTATCTCTTTTTCCCTCTCCTTCCTCTCTCTCCACTCATTCATCTTTCTATCCATCAACGCACCCTGTGTAGAAAGGCCTGACTATTTCTACCGTCCTGCATGCTTCTCCTCATGGAACCTGTTGTGGAGCAGAGAGTCGAATGGCTGCGAACACTGAGAAAAAAAAAAAAAGAAAGTCAAGCCTCATTAGATTCTCATTACTTTTGCAAACTGAAAGCAACAGAGATTTGTTTCACCATATAATCACAGCTGCTGAGTGCCCTGGGAATCGCTATGGAACCCCACCACCACCAGCTCCGCCCCCCTTCCCTCTTTCCTTCCGCCCACAACTTTCCTACCTTTTTAACGAGTGCACAACGAAGCATAGATATTGGTTTAGCCAGGGGAATTAAAGAAGCACAATAATCCCTTACATTAGAATGGTCCCTTAAAGCTAATCATGCTTCAAGTTGCTCAGCTCAGGAGTCAATTTACAGCCCCTCCAACAACAAGTGGCAAGTTTGACAAGCTGTCAAGTCTTGTAACCAACATGTAAAAAACATCACCTTGTAGAAGTTATTCAATGATCTCCTCTCAATCTCAAAAGCCACTCCCCCCTCCTTTGTTTGTTTTTTTGTTCATTTTTTAATACTGTTCATTTTTACTAGACTGCCAATGTCATCTGCATTTATACCCCCACAAACACAAACACACACCAACACACACACACCCACACACACACTACCCCACCCATGGGAGCAGTCTATCTGTGTATAATTGTGTGCTTGAACTCACATCTGGGGAATCCCCAGCCCCCCCCCCCCCACACACACACACACACACCCTACCCCACCTTTCTCCTCACCACAACATGATACAACAACGCTGCCTTTCAGTACAAAGCCAGTGTTGACGCTAAGTAAATTAGCGTATTTTTGAAAAAGACGCGTCAGATAGCAACACACCACAATATGCACAAATAGCCAGAGGTAAGCATTCATTTCTAAAAGCTCATAGTTGATACAGCCAGAGAATAAAAAATCTTTGAGAAATTGGGTTCTTGCTGATATATTGTCTGTCTGTTTTGAGGATGGGGTTGCAAGCCACAATTCAAATTTACATACAAGGTTGAGTTACTTGTATAAATAGCATTGTATTTCTATTAATTACGGTTCTTAACCATTAAATGAGTCAGAGGGTTGAATAGGTCATTTTCTTTTGCAAAACAAAAGACAGAGGTAGTTCCCATTATTAAAAAGCACACTCAAAATGCTGCCTCAAAGGGAAATCACCATATTGCACAAGCATTGAAGTTGGAAGACCTTGATGTAAACATACTGAGCCATGCGAACTCCAAGTCAGAGTTTAAGCCCTCGCACAAAGGAAGAAAAACAAACATGAGAGAGAAATTAACATATTTAATATCATCACTAAACCATGTTCACTAACAGACACCGTGTTTGACATGCCACAGCTTTACTTGAGCTGAGCACTGTGGATTTGACACTATGTGCTGTAACGTGAGAGAACACAAGTGGCCCCAGTGCAGGTATCAAAAGGGAGCTGATTCAATTTGTCATGAGCTTACCCATTTGTTTAAATCTGTTTTTACATTACTGAAATAGTGCTGTGTGATAAAAAAAAAAAAAAAGATTTTCCTGCTAATGCCTCCAGAAACTATGTAGGCCAATGTTTGGCAGTGGTGCTTTTCAGGTAGATCAAATATTGGTTTCAGTTTATGGCTTTGTAGTTTTCTTACTTTTGAAAGAAAGACAATATATTTTTTTTAAATGTCAAATTCAGGAACAAAGAAAAAACTGCCTTCAAATGTAGCCCTGACCACATTTAATAATTCCAAGTTTTAAGCAACTTTCTCAACCCATTAATATCCCTATTCTCTATTTTAATGTAGCATCTAGTGCATTTACTGCATATTCAACAGGGGGTTTGAGTCACTGCAAGGGGGGCCCCAAAGTATTAATTTTTGAAAGTTTTCTTCAAAAACCTATTATTAGCAAATATATAAATCCCCACTGATGATAGGCCTACTGGCCAATAGCTAAGGTAGTCACTAAGATAGCCAGATACAGTTCACACTAAGGTTTCAGTATGCCACATGTGTGTATAATGATAAACCATGATTTATAAAGTCATACCAACTATTGTTAATTTAATAGCTTAGTATACTATGCTCTAAAAAGGTATGCACAAAGGCTAAAGGCTGCCCTACAAGTTATTGTAGGCCCAGTTTAATAAGCAATTTAATTTTACACAGTACATTATACATTAGTAGTTATTAGGTCCCTGCTCTGTCCTTGGTTTGAAAAAGTTGGAGACCCCTGATCTAGACTACAGATACCATGTCTAACCAAGATTTTGACAAAGGTCCCACTTTCTACCTCCTTGCTCTTTACAGCCTCTCTGCGTCACTGTAGCTTCCATGGCTATAAGAACTTTTCAAAACTTTCCCCAAGTATGTTGCCGCGACCAGGTATCAAACAACCAAATCTTTCAGTTGACGTACTGTTGCTTAGATACCTGTCCCCCGTTCACCTCTCTCAACAAGGTTGCATTATGCAAACATAAAAAGAGAAGTAAAAGGAGAAAAAAAGACAGTGTCACATGAGAGAGCAAGAGAAATGAGGGGCAAAAAAGACAAACGCAAAGCAGCACAGCAAAGACAAAGGAGACTGACAGAAAGAACCCACATCACAAGTTCATCTATCCTAACCAAACAGCAGGCTGGTAGTTATTGGTATGGTACATTGGGTTTGGGTTCTTTGTGGGGTATGAAAATAGGATTATCCCCATACAGTTCAAGGCCACCTTTCACTCACTCTCCCATAATCCCTTGTGGGTCACTGGAGATCCACAAACATAGAATTAGATTTCATAGATTGAAACCTTAACAGTGTCTTCTCACTACGTACACCTCTAGAATTCTCAAGTTAAGGCAACATTTTGTTGAAATAAAATCGCCAGCATTTTGTTTAAGTTTATCTGGTCACCTTTCTTTCCAAGAAACCTGGTCTTTTGACTTTAGTGAATGATGATTGATGGATCAGAAACTTATGCTCTCAAAAGCTTTAACAGTACGTTCATACGGCTTTCCTTGAAACACTCATCTTTTCAAAATTTTGTCCGTTTTTTTTCTGGACATCACACTATTCCAAGAGCTTAACTTGAAACAAGAACTCTGTTCTTTTTGTTCTCCTTCAGTGTGAACAGCCCTTATGATCCTGATCAGTCCCATATGCTGCAGTCATACTTAAATACGCCTTACCCCCAATCTTCTCCTTTGGGAAACAAAAACAAAGTCTCAAACACTAATCAAATCTTGTCGTCTCTTTAACTGAAATTGTATTATGGGAAAATGTTTTTGTCTTGGTTAGTAAAAACTAGAAAAAAAAGTATTTTTTTGTTTGTATTCATCTCTATTTTCATTTCTTTTTCTCTATTTGGTGATAAACAGAGGAGGGAAGTGTTCTTACGTCCATATTTCTATCAGTGCCTGGAACCCGGCGAACCACAGCCTATCTGGGAACAAATGAAGAGAAAGGGCTAGGTGATTAATGAAGTGGCCCACGATAGCAAACTGCCTCTGATAACAGTTTCTCTTGCAAAATAATAAATTACAAACCTAAAATTCTTCTGGAAAAAATATGGAAGGGTGGTATGAGGAAAGCGCTAGTGAGCTAGACTAAGAGAGGAGAGAGAGAAGGGGGGTTCAGGGTGATAAAAGAGGGGTGAAGGGGAAGATAAAGAAAGATAGAGGGTGTTGGGTGTTGAAACCCTGTTGTTAAAACATAAGTGGAAAAATGAATAAAGACAGACGTAACAAGAACAAATGACAAAAAATAATGGGATAAAACTTCATTTAGCCATCTTTCTCTCCCTATTTCTTTCCTTTCTTTCTTTCTCTCTGCCCTCTTTGCCTCTAGTCACCCTGTCTTTGCTGTCCTGAGCAATATCGCTCTTCCTTTTCTTTTCCCTATCAACATCTGTTCCGTAGTCTTTGTCCAAAGCTGGCACTAATGTAAAATGCCAATTTGTCCAATCATTTGGTCCATGTTGTGCCGTAAAAACAAGCTCACGGCTTTCTTCAACGAGAGATATTGCTCTGCATGTAGTTTGTGGAACCTTATTTTGGTTTCTTTCTGACAGTAATAATTCAGGAATGTAGATGCTTTATTCACATTGTTTTTAATAAAGGTGACTACAGGCACTGAATATTGCTTAAGAGTTGTAGGGTGTGGAATGGACCAATATGAATGTTATTTCTAGTGTACTGGGGTGAAATCATGCAGACTGTGTGTTGGAATTTTTAAATTTTTAATTTTGAACATCTGAGTCTGTTGTGCAACCGGATGCAACATTATACGATACTGATGTTCAATGCTGACCCAATTAAATTGGGAATCCCTACTCCTAGTAAAAGTACAAATATAAAATGTGAAAAGAGGGTGGAGAAGGGAACGCAAATAAAGAAAGATTTTACACTAGGTTTTGAAAAAGAGGCAACTTTGACAGCATCACCTTCGGCCCTGGGCCCCGGGCCCCTGCAGCACACAACGCAGCAGCAACCAGAGGAAGTTGCCAGGCCCACTGAAGCCTTGGAGGTAATTAATCATTTTAACCTGAAGCCTGTCAAGATACCGCTCACTCCGACTCCCTCCCTTTGCTGATTTCCCTGTCAATTACATGTCCAGACCATTTGACAACACACTCTCTCTCTCTCCCTCCCTCTCTCTCTGTCTCTCTGTCTCTCTCTCTGTCCAAAATGCCATCTGTAATTGTTTAAAAAAATGTTACTTTGAACCTTCCACAGTTCAACATTCTTGAATGCTGACTGTTTTTCTGAGCTTCAGATTGCTCCTAAGGAAGTAGGTGTGAAGGAAAAGATTTAGTTCAATCATAACATGTGCTAAAAATACAAGATAGAAGATGCGTGGCACTAGTAAAGTCTACATGGTCATGACAGCCAAACACAAACTCTTTAAGTCAATCTTGTTTAACTCCTATGAATACAATCTTCCAAACACATCTATCAACTCTCTAGAGCTGTGTTTGACAAAACACAAACAATTGACAGAGGTACAGCTGTTTGTAAGTGCAGTTTGTTTGGTGTCAAATGCTTTAAATGTTTATATCCTCTCCACCGTTTCACCAGAATCCTTTTCTCTGGAAAACTGCACAAATCTCCATCATCCCAATCCCTGTAACTCTTGCGCTGGGGCCTGACAGCCTGCCCAGTGCTGTTGTGTGACCCAGAGGGCTGGTCCCCAGTGGTGGTCCCCGTTCTCCCAATTACCGCTTTCAGACTTACTTGAAACCTGCCTCACCACTTCCATACTGCTGTCTTTCTCTGTTTTCACTGCTGTGTGCTTTTTGTGTGCCGTGTGAATCCCCCCCACCCTCTTTTCTTCTATCCTTTTCACTCTCTAGTTTTCTGTTCTCCCTCCCTTCCTCCCTCCCTTCACTCCAACCACCATGCCTACATCCCTCCTTGTCCTCCCAGGGAGCGGGTGCAGAACGAGTGCTACTGCTGTGCTTGCCAAGAACAGATGTCCAAGAAATACCAGCCCAGGGAGAGAGAGGAAGAGAGAGAGAGGAAGCACATGGATGCAGATTAGGTGAACCGTAGGATCTGTCGGTGCCGTCTGGAAATGTGGGATTCCATTCAGAGATTTGAAAATTTGTGTTGCTAACCTTATGGTTTTTGTGTTCCTACATCATTTGGGATTATTATCATTTTTCTAAAATAACAAAGGTTAAAATCAAAAAGCTGCTCTTTAGTCAAAACTTAATTTGAAGAATGTTGCTGTGTGCAGCCAAAGAACCACAGTTTTTCAACGTAAAAGATAGTTTAAAGGTCTCATGGCATGGGATTTTTTTTAACAAGAATATGAGTTCTCACATCTGGTTCCCCAGTGGTTAGAGATGGACAAAGGTGTAAACCGAAGCCTGGGCATCCTGCTCTGCTTTTGAGAAAATGAAAGCTCAGATGCCCCTTGCCCCTTATGACCTCATAAGGGGCAAGGTTACCTCCCCTCTCTGCTTTGCCCGGCCAGAGAATTTGGCCCACCCATGAGAGAGAGACTTCATGGCTTTCAAACGAGCAAAGTGGCATTTGGTCAAGGCCCCAACCTTGCCTCCACCTTGCCCCCCTCGCTCTCCTCCTCAAAAGCCACAGACTCAGAAATGGCACATCCTAAGGAAAGCTCATTGTGGGACTGGTTCTAGTGGCTGTATTCTGCATCAAAGCTGAATTTTGGGAAACAGACTTTAGATATGGTATGAGTGGACAACTAAGGTCTATAAAAAAGCATCCAAAGAGCACCATGTTATGGGACTTTTAAGGACAATCGGGACATATCAAAGCTTGAATTAGAATATGTGATTATTTTTGGATCGTTGGGTGAGGAAAATTGATTTGTGTAATGCAGTTCACGTTTGAAGTTAACCTTCAGGGTTTTATTGCTATATAAACCCAAACGATATATTTTTTTCATTATAAAGTATACATTTGTTTATTGATGTGCAATCCTGAAACAAATAATTAATATGCTACATTTTACTTTCAATATAGGCTTATTAGCAACTACTTCATAGTTTGCTATGTGATTATGTCCTTAAGCCTAAAGCCCAGGCTACATCGCCTATCTGAGCAGAGTTTAATGCAATGCCACCTTGTTCTCTTTGAGTACAGCATGTCAGCCATTACACGTCCCAATACTCCACATGTATCACTGGATGTCTAAACCCACCCAGCAGGCCAACAGAGTGGTTGACAGCAAGAGTGCAGCAAGGTAGCGCACACTGGGAATTAGCAATGACTAAAGGAACTTTGAGTACCTAACCTGTGGAAGGCAGCATCTCAGGAGCTGCTGTGGCTTGTCCGGTAATTACAGAGTTGGCAGTTTGATCCCATGGTCCTTGTGTTCACATGTTTGAAGTGTCATTGAGCATCACACTGAACTCCAGGGTCAGGCTTATTTTTCCAACTTCCTATGAATGCCTAGTCCTCACTATACCTTGATGTTTTCCGGTCCAGTCTCATGGACGGTTTGTGAAATGGTCACGTTGTTTAATCTATTGATTTACGTACAGGTCACGTTATGGTCGTTATTTTCGTGTGTTGATGTCGAATTTTGTGTGTTGATGTCAAATTTTGAAGTAATGGGAGGCCTATTTCGTGATCACATAACGATTATGATAGTATTGAAGCTTAAAATCATCATCAATTAGAAACTAAAAGAAATAGTTTCAATCCAGTAGTGTTAGTTTAAGCTGGATGTTACTAAGCGCCACAGGCAAACCACTGTGCATTAAACTTTTTTTTTTGGTGACTCTACTTTATCTCACATTACTCTTTTAGTCCTACTGGTCCAACGATATATCCTGTATGTGTGTTCGGGTAAAACAGGTTCATGGCCAATTATAGATTGTGTGCTGTGATCCTCAAACTAAATAGCTAAACTGCTATTATCCACAGTTTTAAATACATTCACACTTAGGTTCCACGTCTGAATACATTGCAGTATCCACCCCTGTGACCCCCCAATCCAAAACCACACACACACAAGAGTAGAAATTTAAGAGGAGAGGGTGGAGGATAAGTGAGAAAATTGCAGAATAGGGAAAAGAGAAGAAGAGCGAGAGAGAAAACACCAAAATAAGCGCCTGCGGTGGAACAAACCAGTGACCCAAGTAACCTGGGTTCCTCCCAGCAGATTATCATGGGCACTGTGTGATTAAGGCCAGCCTCATTAGCATAATGATTTCCCATCCTCCCTATTCTTTTCCTCCATCCCGCCATCCATCCCTCCATCCCTCCCTCCTTTCCTGGGCCTTGTGTTGTTAGCCACCAGCTCCCAGTGCTCCTCAAGTACTTTAAGCTTGTTAATAATCATTATGGGTGTGCAGTGAAGTGAGGGAAAGGAATAATTACCTCACCTGAGCCAAACCAAATTAACCCCTCAAATTTTTTTTCTCCCTCTTTTACTGGTGTCGGTTACCCATTCCATATCCCCACCCACCCACTTGCACACATGCACACACACAGACTGCATTCATCAGGGACCTATTAGGGTTGTCTGTTATTAAGTGCTGAAATAACACATGCTTGCACACACCATTTGCTATTTGGTAACAGAAGTACCGGTTTTGATGAAAGCTAACAGGTCTTGTTCACAAAGCAGGAACTATGCTGAGTAAAACCCAACAACCATGTTTTTTGTCCATGGTGTCAGAGAATACATGTGCACTTAGATAAAAAATATAAAATACAAACATGTAAGTAAAAAAACAGTTCCTGTTGGAATGCTTTCAGAAATATGGGTATAAAATGTGATGTTGCACAGTTACATCTATCACAATTAATTGCTTCATGTGATTTTTTTTTTCTATGTCCACTAAATCATTTTATTGTAAGAGTATAGTTACACCTTTTTATTAAGACGGCCCCTGTTTTGTGGATAGATGTTTGCAATGTATACAGCTTCATTAAACAGTAATTTTGACATTAACATTGAAATAAAAGAAAATGTTGCATTCCAGTATGCAAATGGCTGTTAAATCAGATGTTTATGGACCCGTACCCGCAAAACATTAAAACCATTTCTATTCTTTTCCCTGTAGTAAAGTTATGCACTGAGGAATACTGGAATGCAACATACCTAGTTTATCCTGGGGCCTTCTCTTCACATTGTTCAACCCTTGTCTGACCACTTACATTTTTTTTCTTCAAAAAAAACTAGTATCAGAGAAATGTGGTACTCCTTAGACACCACACTGTATTTGATGAAACACTCACTGTATGACACGCAGTAACAAGTGAACAAATCTATACAAGTTTCTGGTGAACATATAATTCCCCGCGGTATTTTGTCCGTCATAAATCCAATATCCCCCTCTCAGTAGAGGTAGACTAAAGACATATGTCTGTAATACATACTATAACCTGATGCTCCAATAGAGATGGATTAGGGTGCCATACCAAATGAAAAATGTTGAATTGTTAGGGGAGAGAACTGATATTTTCCATATTTCACTGTGCGTGTATCAAAATGACATAATCTTAAATGGAAGGAAACAGGAGCGAACACTCAGTACATATTTCTCATTTGAGTCAGCTGAGAAGTCAAGGGTTGTAATATGAGGCTGGCTTAACGGTATTAACAATGTGAATAGAACCCAGATGTTGCTCTAGTTTTTAAGAGAAAATCTGTACTTTCCTGGCAAGCTGTTATATTAAACCTTTGAAAAGGTACACCAATAACATAAAGGAACAGAACGCATCTTACTATCAGTTTATCTAAAAGCACTTCATTGTTGACACATGGACATGGAATTGGCAAGAAACTTTTACTACATATATCAAGTTTTTATTGTGTTTTTTTCATGGAACATACAGAACATATTAAACACAAATTGAACAAGAATAAAAATCCTCTCCCACCCTCTGCGGTCCAGAGGAAAACAAAAACCAATGATCAAATGACAGTCGCACCTTTCCTAATCACTCTCCTCTAATTCTTGTGATGCTGAGGTTATTAAGTCTGGTCAGATATTATTGATGTTGTTTTATTCCAAAAGTCATGCACCTCTTCAAACTCCCAAACCATATTCAAGAAAGTTCGAGTTGGTTCAGGTTGACATAATTTGCAATAGGGAGTGGGAGTGACTTTGGAGACGTATCTCTTCTGAGAAGTCCAATATGTCCTGTGAAATGCAGTATGTTGAAGTGAATATACTGGTGATTTGGGTTATTGGAGTGAAAACTATTATCCCAATTTTTTTCTTAATTAATTGCGGTCCCCTCAGGGATCAGCTCTCACTCCCATTTCCTTGCTATTGGGAGTTCTCTTTAGCCTGGAAATCCAGACCCAAATCCGAAAGATTAAGGGTCTGGCATTGAGCAATGAAAGTCGCCCATTTTGAGGGGTGACACCAAGCATGCATTTGAAAATCTCACTGCACGGAATTGGATAACACTATGACCCATCACAACAACACACTGCGTGACGTATCCAGAGCCCCACATGCTAAGCTACCAGCGGGGCTAACTGGTAGATTCAACTGTCCTCATCTGTTTAGCCCGCTTGGTAAGTTTCATGGTGATAGTGAAAATATTTTCCCTATTCACCTGTAGCGTCCCTTTAAAATATAAACAGACCATAGCATTTTTCCCCCCTCTCCCCGAACTGATGAGCAGTGTAGCCAGACCATAATTCAGTGCTGACAAATCACTATGGAGATAGATCTGGCAATGAGAAACTAACACAACCTTACAACGCTGATTATAAAGTTAGCAAACCGTTTTCTGGCTTCCTTATGAATGTTAGTCCAATATTCACATTCCTGTTAGGTTTCTGTGATAGGGTTAGTTACTCAGTAGGCTGCACCAACTCTTAGAGATAATATCAGGCTTATTAGCTGCCAAAACACTAAAGTTCTGGCCTTAAAACCAAAACAATAACCTAAAAGATATTACATATCTGAAATAACTGAAATATGCTCAATAGATATATCTGTGAGTTTGACACTACGACTGCTTTTTTCACGTAATCACTTGACCCATTGTTAATATAAATCCGTTATTAGAGACACTTTAAGATATCTGTACAACTACGGTAATGATGCATCATGCTGACCTATTATCTATATATGTCAATGACGATGTCTATAGGCTAGCTGGCTGGTTCCATGAACATCACACTCAAACATATTAAGCCTAAAAAAAGGCAGGTTGTTACTATATTCGTTGTTATAGTGTGTACTTGTGAAAAAATCCAGACAGACAGACTCTACAGGTATGTAAGTGCAGGGTGTGAATGTAAATCAATGAGACTCATTATAGGGCAGAACTAAAAGTATAACATACAGTATGTGTTTATATGTACTCTGCAAACAGGATGATTGTTTACCAAGCCAAAGCTATTAAGAGTTTGAAAAAACCTGGAGCCCCCATCACTGCTCAACTTTGCAAGACAAAACACCAGCTCCAGAAATGATCTCCTCTAAGTGCCTATAAGCACATTAAACAAGGGTGTCTCCACTGCCCATCAATGACGGCATTCATGGGAGGAGTACGTAATGAAAGACTTGGAGTACAGAGGGATAACGCTACAAGCAGAGCCATCATCACTCAGGTGTGTGGTTGGGATGACGGATCAAAGGCAGCCTCTGCCACTGGCATGCCTCTGCTGTGCTGTCGGCCATGCTGCCAAAAAAATCACTGGGTTTATATCAGGGAAGATCAGGTAAGGATTAAGAATAAACGAATTCTTGAACACACAACATCATTTACACTAGAAACAACAAGCTGGATTTGTGGGAGGCCTTCTGTATTTCAAGTCAGAGGGAGATGCTTGGAGTGAAAAGGTCTGAAGAGACTCAGGCAAAGCAGTCAAAGAGCACATTTCAACTTGGATTCATGAAACGCACGCAGAGGTGTGAAAGTATGAACAAGGTATGGCGTGGAGACATGTTTTTCTGTTGTGGAAGCTGGTATTAATTCACAGTAACTTGAAGTCACATTACTATTGTGAAGACATTTTCAAATCCTTTTCCGTTCAAACGTTTTAGTAAGCGCCGTGGTAATCCCTCGCTCAAACCGAAAGTGATTGAAATATGATTGTGTGTCAGAAAAGCAAAACATATATTTCTTTATAATAGGCATAGGACACTGGTGTGTGTGTGTGTGTGTGTGTGTTTATCGTTTGTACACACGTGGATGGGAAAGTGTACATCTTCACAGTGTTTATCGGAAAAAGGATGTCCGTACATGCAGCAACGCGTGCCAACTCCCAATTCCCCCCCCCCTGCCCCACACACACACACACACACCCTCCTCAGCCAATCAACCACACTTCAGACTCATTCCTATTTCTCTTCCCATCTCTTCATCCAAGCAGTAGTATGTTGTTTCACAGGCACAAGCCCATGTTTTGCTTTGTTTTCTTCCCTCTTTGTTTTTAATTGCTACCGTGGAGGTCAATTAATTTCACTCCCCCTCTCTCTATCTGCAGCCCACACAGCTGCGACGTTGTGTGTTTGTTAGCCCATCTCCTTCCAAGCCCTAATGCCACATCACTTCAAATGGATTAATCGAGCCACTTTGTTGTTTAATCTCGCCTCGGCAGAACTAGTGGGTGGGTGGGTGGGTGGGTTAGGGGGTGGGTTTTTTTTGTGGGAGGGGTACATGATGAGGGATGCACAGGCTTGTCTTTGTCGTGGACGGACAGAAAGACTGATGGACAGAATAACAGATGCATTAGGCAGAGGGATGGAGGGACAGAAGGACTAAATGATATGATGCAGAGTGATTGAAGCAGACAAGCAGCGGAGAAACATGGTTGCCAATGACTGTTATATTCCAGCATTACGAAGCTATAAACTGCATCCTATAACTGTGCAATTTGTGTGTGTGTGTGTGTGTGGTTGTGTGTGAATGTATATATATGAGACTGCACACAAGACACATCCAACTTTGTCTTCTACAGGTTGATAAGTTATGATTTATTAAATAATAACTGTTTAGTGTTCTCACACAAAAGATGCACACACAATTTTACAAAATACTTTAAATGACATGCTGATGCACACAAATGAGTACAGGCTTAAGGATGCGCACACCAACACTCACAGGCCTGCAGACAAGCATGTGCAAATGATACCAAACTACCACCTCTCTACACACACACACACACACACACACACACACACAGATACACAAGCTCAATTAAAGGTCCCGTTTGATGTTCTGATGCTTTCATGTTCTGATCACAATTTCATCTAGAAGGAGGGAGGCAAGGTGGTTCGAACCTCCCGGCTACGAGTGCACAGACATGCTGCCACCCTACAACCACACTCGCACACAAAACACGCGGCTGCACACACGTTCACAGACAGCCTCCCAGCTACCAGCAGTGCTTTTCTCTCTTCTGAGCTGCTGAGTCAGCTCGAGCCCCTTAAGACTTCTTGCCTCTCTGTTACAAGATATCAGAGAGAGAAAGAGGGCAGACAGGGAGAATATGATGGGAGAGAGCGAGAGGGTGCATAGAAAAGAAGAAGAAAAGATACCGTCTGGGGCCAATCCACAGACCTTTGTAGTCGCACCAGTAAGAAATCACTTGGCTGGCAAGGAGAAGAATGGGGGCCACCGACCTGACATCAGATTCATTGTGTGTGGAAAAGCCATTACTTGACATTTTGAATTTGTCCAGTTAGTTTTGGCTTTTACTTGTCAAGTTGTGTATGGAAGAAAAATTATCTATGTTGGTATTGATGTCAACAGGAAAAGAAAAAAAACGTTTAAAGGGAAACCAATTTAACACATCAAAGTCTGTTTACAGGTCTTGGGGAGTATTCTGCATATGTGAAAACATTTGTATGAACGCTTCTTGTGGCTTCAGAAAGAGCTGCGTGATGTCTTATAAGTTGCCTTGGGGATGTAACTTGAGTCTGCATTGAGTTCAGCTGAATAAGTGAGTTTACCACCTCTTTTATATTCTCATCTCTGTTTGAGGCTGGCGCCTCAAGGCTACATTAGCTGTCACTAGCACAACACACACATCTCTGATGAACTATTGGTAGTGGAGTTGCATTCTCGGTAATGTAGAGGCGCCATGTGTTGACAAAGAAGAAGTAGACGTGGATTCAAAATGTATTGTTTCTCTGGTTCTGCTGCATCAAATGTGATTTTTTTTTTTTAAGTCCCACCATGAGTCCAACAATCTTATGTTCCTTTAAGCATTGTAAATGGTGGGCACCATTAAAACCACAAACCACTGTATTAGTTTGAAATGTCAATTTTGAAAACAAAACATTCCTTTCGGAATGTATGGAGTTTTTAAATAGTATTTTTACATGTTAAATTGTGAGCTTTGTTTGTGCTGGAACAAAGCCGAAAGAGGTGAAAGTCTTAGTTCACTTCCGTGTTTATCATCTAAAAGCCAATTTGATGTCAGCTTACATACATTTATAATTATATTGCTCACGTGAAAACTTGTCCCAATCTGCCACCGCACACTCTTGTGTTCTGTTGAAGTGTGTACATTATTACAGTAGCTGCATGTGTAAAACTGTATTTTTAGTTCAAGATAAACTGCCTACACTCTCTCAATGTACTGGCCAATGAATTACAAAACTGTCAATTGTGGTTAACAAGGTAAAATGCATTAAACAAAATAAAAGCATGGTTATATTTTTCAGTTTGTGATGAGCATACTACTTAGATTGAGGTCAGAAGCTGTTTAGAGTATTGACTTCACAAGATTGAAATGGAGACACTACTACTTATCTTTGCTGTGTGTGTGGCTGTGCAAGTGTGCGCTAGACAAAGGAACACAGACAGAGTGTGGTTTCCTCTGCTGGAAAAGGCTTAGGGTGAAGCTGTGAATAAACGGTTTTCAGTTGGCCCTAGATGGGAAGTTCCTTTACTGATAAGGAGAGCTCGAGGGCTGAGGACGAGGGCAGGTGAGAGAGACAATTGAGTTGGAGGGGCCACTGCGGGTTTCCACCAAGGTGACAGTTGAGTAATATCAGTGTTGCTATTACAAGAAACAACACCACTGACATCCCAAATCAGGTCAGAGAGGCGTTTAAGGATGCAGATAACTGTGGAAAACAATACAGATTTTGAGTAGGTTTGTTTGTTTTTGTTGAGCATAATTCACTTGCAGTCAAATTAAATAACGATTTTCCATAATGGACAAAATGAACCTGTAGATTAAGAAATATAAAATCATGTGTTCATGCTGAAAGGGTTGTGTGTCTAGTGTGATGTTTTCCTTATCTTGTTTATGGTACATGCAATACCTGATATTATAGCTTAGTAAAATACATCATTACAGTAAGAAATAAAGAAAATCAAATAAGAAATGAAATTGAAAGAACAGTTTCATTTCCTCTGCTCATGGATTACCCCTTATTACACAGAAACCAGTGCTTAAATAACCAAATAGCCCCCCATAAAGCACCGTAACTCACTAATCTGTTTATAATTAGCATTTCAATGATCCTACACATTAATGGCCGACCTTCAAGAACTCTGACCCGGCTCTAATTAGCGCTAATATCCGATCATTGCCATATATGAAACTAGCCATGACCAAACAAATGGACCTCAGGTACAGCTAATTTCTGGAGCAATTATCTTTTCATGTTGAGAGATTTAGCTGATTATCTGCGCAATTTCACACCGTTTTTTCCCCCCAGTGTGATTCTAAATTACATTACATTATAAAAAAATATATATATTTTGTAATCACTTTGCAAAGCCCGGCCCTGTGCAGAAGATGTTTGGTCATCTGGAAAAGCACTAAATGCCCGTCAACTCAACTGCACATAAGTATGTGATGCCCCAGTGTTTTACCACAGTGAACACTTTGAATATATGAAAAACAGCATAACCGTTTCATTGGTCTTTTTAAACATGCATTTAGAAAAAGGGGAGCAAAGATGCATAGGTGTGACAACTTTTAAAGATTGCAATAATCAGTGCACTTAATTCAAAATATATTATCATTTGTTGGGTAAAAGTCAAGGACAATATCCTGAGAATCCTTGAACTAAGGTTCAACTTTTGAGTTGATGTAGATTAAGAAAATCCCCTTTGATGTGCCATGACTTTTTACAGCGGTTGAATCAGATAAATCAGACAAAAGTATACCAGTATACAGTACAGTACTGTACCAGGACTGTATTCAAACATGAATGGTGGCCAAATCGTGTGATTCAACTCAACGTACTGTACTTCAAGTCGTTATGGTTAGACATCCTGTGGGCAGAGGACTGAAAACAATGATTATAAGGTATGTAAGTGAGAAAATTACTACAGCATGCCTGTGCCTGTGTGGTCCAATACCACTGATTTAAATGTCCCCATCAGTGCCGGTGACAGAAGGCACAATGACAGTTTGCGGAGTGCTTATAAACAGTGATTAGATGCAGGTGTAAGGATCCTTTACACTTCAGTCAAAGCAGTGGATTTGGGAAAGGGGAATTGTTGTATGGTTATATAACTTAAAGAGAAAAAAAACGTTTAAGATCATTGATAAAATAGTTCCCACATCGCACTGAAGTGCTCCCCTCAGCTTCACCCTCTGCTGTGTGCTTCTTCATGTTAACAGATATGCATGACGGCGGCAGTGTGATTTCCCCTCCAGAAACACAGCCTTTAATTCACTGATTTTCAATAATGAGAACATTAATTGTAGCGCTTTGTATCACTAATGCTTTTGATTGCTAATCTTATCAATCCTGCACAACACAGGGTTGATCAAATGAACACATTTCCTGTGGTGGGTCTTGGGAGAGAAAAAAAAAAGTTACTGGATTATAAAAAAAAAAAAAAAAAAAAAACACAGTTGAGGGAAATGTGAAAGTTAAGAAGGATATGAAAGAGACAGAAAAAAGCGATCGTTTAAGAAAATAAAAGCAACAAAAAGGGTTCTGAATTTCAAATGTGGTGCTAAGACGCAACAATCTAAACCGTGAGTTCTTCTTAGTTTACTTGGGTGCTACTTAAAGGAAAGTACTAGGAAATTTAAATAAAGAACATTCATGAAATTATCCATTATTACTGCAATTAAATTAACCCAATTCTAAGCATGAAAACAAGCAAGATTATTTTATGTGTTTGCTTGAGAGAAAATGCAAATTAGGAAATTCAGTCACGTCCATTCCAAAAAACATTTTCAAATTACTTTTTTTAAAATTGGTTTACATACACTATTTGAAGCCATAGTGAGCATAGGCAAGGGGGATGGGGGCTGTTTTGGGGTGGGGGTCTACCTTGCTAAAAGATCATTTCAAAAATGCATCCTCATAAATTGTCATCCCATCCTCCACTAGTCCAAATGTGTATTTTTCTAATGCATGAGAGGCCATATTCAAATGAAGCAGGGGAAGACCTTTCACACTACGGCGGGCTATAATGGGGGAAAGCTTAGCATAACTTCTGTCTGATTTCCAATGCAAATATTAGCAGTCAAGTTCAGTGTGTGGCTGCAGATTATAGTTTATCCCTCTCACACACCACAGAGTTCTTTTACGCTCTGGAAACATTTTTGCTTATCAGTGCAATGCAATGATCAACTCTCCTCACATCCTCTCAGTCCCTTGGAGACTTCAAGTGGGACCGGGGGAGAGAGAAAGAGAGAGAGAGAGTCAGTGATAGGGGGTTAACGGCAGAATAAGAGAGGGGGATGAAGAGGGAGAAAGAGAATAATCAACATTTAAATGTAGTCAGATCCACCCCAAACTTCAGCCACCACCCATGATTATTATTTTTTTTCCTCTTCTTGTCTAAATCCTTAGTGCTTAAATCCTTAAATTAAACATCTTAATTGCTGTAAGCCTTACTATTAAATAGGGAATTACAAAGACCTCAGAGGAGTCCCGCCTCCTCCTCCTCTTTCCCCAAACTCCCCTCTCCACTCCTAATAACATATCACATATTATTGTTTATGTAATTACACTGTATGAGATGCTGCAGGAACAGGCATCCCATCTCCCCCTGCTCTTCTTGAGTGTGAAATAGCAAAAAGGCAGCACGACTTATGAGTCTTAGCATCAAACAATAGATGGAGAACAGCGCAGATAATTCTATTAGCCTATAATGTTTTCTCATCGTTGTCCAGGGATGTGCGCAAAGCATTCCCTTTTATGTATATGTATATTTTTCTTCTGAACTCATTGATCCATCCATCTCTGGGACAATACACAGTTATGTCACTCTTCTGACAATACACTGTAGTAATGTAGAAATCCTCAATGTGTTATGTTAATGTGCAATATGTATAGTACTGCAAAATATGTGTTCTTTCACACAAGATAAAAATATGTGGTGCACATAAAAGACAACGGAATACACCAATGCCCAATGATTTTTAGGCTATTGTTGGAGCAGCAAAGGAAAATATTTATATATCAACAAATGTGACAATGCGTGTATGTTCTACAATAGATTCACTTCCTAATTCTTGGTGTGTCTTGATGAGTGAGGTCAGCCACGTTGTCGCCACCCAGCCCTGTCTCCTAAACGTGCGCTACTATACAATGGAACTGCCTAATCAATTAAGTTTTGTGTCTTGGATTATGCTTTTTTATGTCTGCCTACCACAAATGTATTTCTAATCAATGTCCGCACTGATTTTCGGGAGGAGGTGGGGGTAAAACAAACACGGGACTTTCACCTGGGAGATCGCTGTACGTGTCCCATGTGAAACCAAAAGTCAGTATTTACCTATCTACAAAAGTGTAAATAGCATACTAAATTTATCTCACGTTAATTTACATACACAATTTAAGTTGCGCAACAATCCTAGACCCAAAGTATGATGTTTTCCTAACCCTAACCAAATAGCTTTGTTTCAATTCACAATGTTAAAGGCGTTGTAGGTAGGATTGCAAAGATATAATTCTACTCCAACATATTAGCAAATATGACAAAGTTAGTTTCATAAGTCTCACCTCTTGCCTCATTAACCACACGTTTAAAACTGCGATCGTTTCCCAACATGCACCTGTTGCCGGTAAAAGGACTTTTCTAATAAACCTAATCCGTAAGATTAAACAATTTCCTCTAAATGTAAATGAGAATGCAGTTTGGTTATATGGGAACATCGTTTTTCTAGACGACGGGGTACAGTTGGATACAGTTGAACAGGAACCTGTTTAACTTGTCTATTACCAACTGGGGATGCAACTAACAAATACTGTCATTATCTGTTAATCTGTCAAATCTTGTTCCCCAGGCCATTACTATCAAACAAGACCAGGAAAAACAACAAATGTGTAAATTCAACTTTTGAGTTTGATCAAATAGATTAATGGTTCATTAACATAGCTGATGATTAATGATATAATTAACTACTAATCTGTTAATCATCTTCTTGTTTTAGGTCTATTACAAATACGAATGAGCAATAGATCATTTGTCCACATTTGCTACACTTGACTTATGTGCTCCCAGATGACTTTTGTTATGACTTGTTATTGATGTTGTTTGCTTGTTCCCAAAAAACACAAAAATTGGCCATGTGCACAATGTATCTGAATGGTGTGCCTCTAAACACTGAGTAGCAATGTATCAGTCAATGATAGAGAAAGAAGAGAGAGAAACTGTTTATTTGTTATGGTGGAATTTTAAAATTAAAGTATTCCAACATTTACAGACTCTGCTGCAGCACGTTTGTTAGACTGTGTCGCAATAACCACCAGAGAGGTGGGTAAACAGAGAGAGCAGTGTGGCAGCAGAGCCAATTAGAAGTTGCTTAAGGTCAGGCCAAGGCCCAAGGGAGTAGAGGAAACAATAAATAATTTGGAGGGTAAAAAGCAAAGTGTTGCCCACTACAAAATGCATTGTGTTCTTTAAAGTCTTGACAATTTATTTTCCCTATGAATTATACATGCGAGACTCTGCTGCAAACATGCGTTGCCCAGTGAGGGGGAGATAATCTTCAATCTTTGTAAGTACTTCAACAATGGTGTGTATGACAAACACTGGAAGAGATTTGGTGCTGGATGGAGACGTGAAGTGCTCCCTGTATTGTAACGTCGCCCAGAAGATTTGAAAAACAACAATCCAACTGCACTTATCCTTAGCCAATGTTTACCAATTGTAAATGGGAAAAATACTGTATTACAGCAGCTTGTGGTAACAGTCAGTTTTCAACCGGTGGAAAATGGTGCAACATGTAAAATCAATTAAAACAAAATATATCTGTGTAGTTCAGGAAATGTAAACGATTTTTTTTTGTAATATTTGATTCATTTGGAAAAGAGCCAAACATGTAAAAGCCAATCGCTGCATGTTGTCTAAGTTTACACAAACACTGGTATGAGTTGTCTAGCTGGGAGAAGCAATCAGTTTCCTCACTGGAAGCTGTGGCAATAATGAATACAGTCAGAGTGAGTGAACCTGAAGAGCGGCTTTTGTATTTAAAGTTTTCATCTGTGAGATTAAAAATTTCCAGTTGGATATATCACCGGGAACCTTTCTTTAGAAGCGTACATATCCTTTTCAAACCAAATCCAGTCACGCAGAGCCATTTGCAGCATTCTACTTTTCCCTATTCTTGTTTTCCAAAACATTAGTCTTGCAAACTCCAATGCGTGCAAATGCAATGACTCAAGCACACTGCCTCTCTTTCTCTCTCTCTCTCTCTCTCTCTCTCTCTCTCTCTTTTTTCCTTTCTTTCCCTCACACATCCTTTCTCTGTTTAGAAGGCGGTGAGTAAATCATATGGTCAGGCTCGTGTAAAGCCAGAAAATAATGGGATCATATTCCTCTCTCTTCCGCCTATCAAAGTTTCTTACAAAAGCAAAAAGCTTCTACTTTCAATACCCAGGAATTTCTAAAGACTCTGACAAATCAACATCCCTTAACAACTACATTATGTATGGCTTTTGGTATCAAGCCTGCGAAGCCCCATCACAGGCCATGATAGCTACATTGACTTACCCACACACTTCCAACGGCATTGGAAAGAATACAAAAAGGACTGGAATTTAGTTCACAGTATGTGAAAAGTACCCAAAAACACAAGTTATGCAATGGACATTTGCTTTTGCAAGCTTTGATGAACTTGGTAGATTTTACAAGCAAAGATATCCTTATTTATTTTTTTGGGTTGGTTTACAAAGTAATGAGTGTAGAAAACAACCTCATGAAAATTCAGGATTTAGTAATTTGCGAATCTGAAACATCACAGCTTATACTTTTGAGGCGACACATGCATTGTTTGTGTGTCTTATCAAAAACTCCTTAAAGGGCTTCCAAATGTTTACAATTCTGTCTTGATAACTCTATCTAAAATACAAGCGCTTGGCTTTTCTATAAGCAGTCACATTCAGCAGAGATGCTCCCTGCTGTCTGACAAATAGCCAGACAGACTCCAATGTCAGCTTCACCAGAAGTGACAACTCCTTCCAAAACCAACTTGTCTTCTGTCTTCTCTCCCTCTTTTTTGTGTCAGAAGTGTGTTTTCAAGGACATCTGGATGCAGTGCAGTAGAACATGTTACAGTATATTTGCGTGGTTGCACTCTTCGACAGCTGCGGCGCATATGGCGCAGCATAGAAATCATACGGAAATAATAACATGCCCCTTGCTGTAATTGCATTGTAAAAATGCCCCCATATTCACACACTACACAATGTCAGAATAACCAAATGAAATGAAGGCTGACAGGAACTGCACTTCATAAAGCATACTCTCAGACAGACACACACACACACACACACACACACAGACACACACAGACACGCACGCCAATCCACAACCACTTATTAGGTGAGACACCTAATTTAAGCCTCTATATAATTTAGTGTATCCAACATTTGTGAGGGTCTTGCTTTTTTACTCATGCACACTCCCTATAATCCAACATTTCCTGGGTCAAAGTAAAAGTGGGTGAATGCCATTTCCAGCAAAAGGAGTCTATTGCACGCGCCCTGATGGGGTTGATTAATCCGCAGCAACTATGGTTTGTCTTCTACAGCTGAGTGAACAACTTCATTTCAACTGATGAGTTCAGGCTCAGGTCAGGGCGGTCCTCATCTGTGACATACCTCATCTGTGACATAACAACAGCCACACAATGAGAATTAATTTCTCTCACTCTGAAAACAACTGCATGGCGCTGGGACCTGGCTTTTGAGACATATTGCAATTAGGATCAAACAACTCGGACAGGAGTCATATGCTGAAGTGACATCACGTGTATGTGTGCGCACACAGTTTTTGTTTTATTTTGCTCATTCTTCATGTGGCTTAATGTTTTTCAAGTGTAAACAATGATGGCTTTTTTCCAGTCCTTCTCTGCATTTGACAGATGATTGTTTGGAGTCTGCTCCTCTGTAGTTTCCGGCTTCCAGAAATGAATGTGCTGAACACAAACAGGTGAAGCAATCTGCAATACTCATTTTCTCGAGAGAAAAAAAAAGTGGCGGTGGAGAAAGCGAACTTCAAGCGATGCTTGTCTTTGTTTCTGCGACCATCCATTCTGTAGTATGGGTTCCATTTGCATCTAATATTACCACTGCAAAATCAAAGAAAAATGAAAACTATTTTTTGATTTCTGCATGGTTTGCCATCTGTTACCATACATCTGAATTCTACATCTCGAGTCTCTGAGGCATTCAGCCACTTTCTCTTTAATTCACAACCATTTATCTTTTTTTTTTCTCCCTTTTTGCCTTTGCAGTCAATCATAAAAGAAAAAAAGAATATGCCAAAACTCTGAGCTGGCCTCTCAAGCATCACCAATATGCAGAAGGCTTCGTCAAAATATTTAAACATAAGCAATATAAACCTCATGTCTTGGGCCTTGTGTGAACTTTTAGTTTGAAATTATACACCCTTCGCATGCCACCAGAGGAATATTAATGCAGGGACATACTGTGTATTTCACTGATTCATCAACAAACAAACATACACACACATAGGGTTTTTTAGACTGAAGGCATGCAAAATGAAGTGACTTTTAAATGGGTGAGCATTAATAAATCAGAAGGGCCTTTCAATGGACTATGTCCTGTTTCCACTCAGTGCCTGTCTGCTGGGGCTTTGACAGAGAGAGTGCTGGCATTATTACAAATAAATATTGGTTTGAATATATGACCCTGTCACAGCTTTGTATTATGGTTATGGTTTCTGGAATAATTGAATCTGTGCAGATTGTGATCTGGGTGAATTAATGGATTGTTCCAACGGGCCCAATGCGAACAGAGCGGCTTCCAGGTTTGGCGATGGTGATGTGTGGGAATTCATTTCACTGGTTTGGGCGAGAGGTGTCCTGCGATGTATGTCACAGTCATTTTTATCATGAGCGCTATGATGAAACTTCTGTGTCTGTGGGGTTTGAAATAACGCTGTGTTTTATCTTGGCCGTGGAATATTCATTGCTGCAATTATTCAAACCTGCAATGCTCCTGTCTGCATTTATGTGTACCGAAGAGACGATATAGTGTGTGAAAAGTTCTTCCCAATTGTCTGTACATAAATCAGCATCACATTATGAAAATCAACACATGGCCACACAAAACCTCACAGTTGATAAGAAATGCTACCTGCAAAGCGGGCAAGAATTCAAGATGTACTGTAAATAAATCCTGCAGTTTCACATCCCTCCAAAGTTCAATCTGCTTTGATAAAGTTTTCCGTTTGACTGTCGAGTCTGCATTTAATGGGAGTGAAAGAAAAAATAGATTTGTGAAAGAGACAAGGAAAACAGCCCAGAAGTTGTCAAGATTGAGACGATAGAGTACATGTCGTCTGTGCTCAATCCACCAGCACTCACATGAAACACAAGTTGGCCAGAGCAAAGACAAAGAGCTTGTCTCCTTCAAGCATGAAGGAAGACCGAGAGAGAATATGTAACCATCCTTAAGTAATTTTGTTTACTGGCCCTGGCTTCTGTGCACTCGGGGTAAAGTCTCTAGGGACTCAGCCATCTATTGAACAAAACTCAGCAAATTGGTACCTCAGGTTTATTTCTCTTTGAGCTCTCTCACCTGGGAGCCGAGGGAAGAATTGCCTTGTAGGCCTGAACTGCAAACAGCTTTCTCTCTGATCTGCTCCCTTCGCCCTCACACTATTTGAACTGCGTTTTCCCCTGGCATTCTGGGAACTGTTTGCTCTCTTTCTCAGTGTCGAAAAAGAAAAGGCCTGTGTTCTTCATACATTTTTTAAGGTCTGGTGTATGTTCCCTCATGCAAACCCAAACACACCCACCCACACACGTGCGCTTTCTCCTCTGCACTCATTGACTTATCATTCAGGCCAGTTCTGTCAGTACCTGGGCCTCGTTTTTTGGGTTGGTTTTTTTACAGCAAGAGGTCCACCAACTTGCCCCAATTTGTTAACACGTGTGGACGACATGAGCGCATTAGTGTCGGTTCTCTGTAAATTCAGTGTTAAGAAATGCCAAGACAAGTACAACACGGTGCTTTGATGAATCTGTCAACAATCAATAATTCATCACAACTTTGCTTGGCTTTACAGGCATCTCAATACGTTTCTAAGCAAATCAAATGGAAGCAGAAAGATCAGGGAAAAGAAGCACACACACCGTGTTTATATTTAATAGCTTTTTGCTTTTGGAAATGCCACAACGCACTGGTCAGCATGTTCAGACAGGACTAGAGGAAGGAACGGACGATGGAAGACTAGAGAGGGAGGGCGGAGAGGGAAAAAAAACAACTTCGTACAAGCACCTCTGGTTTGTTCTCATTTTGTTATTCAGCTTCATAAAGAAAGAAAGAAAAAAAAAATGCTTTGGCCACCATCTTGTGGTATTTCCTGCTAATCCCCACAACCTCCTGCTCAGCGCTTTGTGTGTGTGTGTGTGTGTGTGTGTGTGTTTTCCTGGACACATGTGCACCTGCGCGTGTGTTGGGGCTCTAGTTTCTAGTGTGTGTGGTCAAAATCTAAATCCATGCCAGGACAGCAATCCGGTCTGAAAACATAGCTCCTAATCCTTTAACCTTCAGAACAAGAGGAGAGGCAAAACCAGCTGAAGGGCCCCGCGTGCGTGGTGAAGCAGAGGGAGAGACACAGACACCCAACTAACACCCAACCAGACCAGACTAGGAGGCCACTGATATTCATTCACTCCCCCTCCTTCTCCTCGAGGCAGGAAAATGGATTTCTATTTCTGGTGTCTTGATATCGCTGATCATGGTTCATAGCCCCCTTTCAGGGCCTGGAGTTAACATCGCTGGCTGATGTCAGGATGCGAACACTGATCAGAGTCAGGGAGATGGGTCCTGATGGCCTTCCAATCTGCCAAAGCTGTGATGGCTGCTTTGCTGATACCATCACTGTAAATTCTATCACTGTCACTCTCTGTTTCTATCCAGAAGCACTCAGAGTATGTGTTGGCACATCTTAGTGTGTGTGCGTTTGTGTGTATGTGGCTTTTCCAGCTGTCCATGACTGTCAAGTTATCTGATGCCATTGTGCTCTGTGTTATGAACTGTGGCTTAACCTCAATGATGCCTTTTCCATGAAAACTTGAGGAGCTGGAATAAGAGGTGTGATAACGCACGAAGATATATGAGTAATTTTATTTGGTAAGGTGCTGTGTAGTAGCTATGGTAATGGTTTCAGAGAATTTCTTTGCATAGGTTTTGTAGACTTTAATGACGGAAATGATAAGTGGCCACTGACGCACAAAATAAAACAAATTTTTGATGTCTCATTAATCAAACTTTGCCCTGTAATAGTCCAGCAGATAGAAGCTTATATTTTAAAAAATGTTGCCCACAAAAAATCCTATTCTTGAAAACTAAACTGGAGTTTTAACCTTAAATATCTCCATTTACATCTGTTCATAAGCTGTAAACACACTGTTCTGTGTTATACTTCAGCCATGATGTGCATCACACATCAATCCCTCTGCATCGCCATCATTTTCCATGCTATTAGAACTCCCAACCTCCCTTTCCTTTGGGTGTATTGATATTTATGCTACGTGATAATTCCTGACAGTAAATAAACAAAATGTTCCTCCTACTATTCTGCGTCTGTATAGCCCCCAGCAGATTCCTGGGGCCTCTGTCTAGGAAGGGAAATACATAAACAGGAAAAGATCTGAAGAGACTTAGCCAGGGGCACTGCTGGATGCACACACACACTCACTCAGGGGCATGCACACATCAACTAATACATCGCACATGCACACACAGACATGCACACGTATGCTACTGCATATGCAATAGTCCTGTACACCATTCCAATCTCGCCACCACAAACACATCCATAATATTACAGACACTGGAACCGAAATGGTCAACTGTTTAAAGCACGGGTCTTTAACATGTTTTAAGCCAAGGACCCTTAATTTAAAAGAGGAATAGAGCAGCATATTTTATAAATTAAGTTGAATGTTTAACTTGGCCTACTTTAAAAGCCTAACACCTTTATACATACCTGTTTACTGCATAGAAAACTAACCTATCTAAGTATTTGGAGGTATGATTTTATAAATCCTGATTTAATGTTACATGTTACACAGTGAATCCTTAGGATGAGCTGTGTTTGGATCTTAATGACTACCTTACAGATAGGCCAGTAAGCCTATCATTATTATGTCTTCTTTTCACAAATAGGCTGATTTACATTTGCTAATAATATGTTAGATTCATGTTGACATTTTCGTTCTTGAAGAAACTTTCAAAAGTTGCAAAGAAACTTCCTTAATTTTTCTTTCCAGACGAAGGTCTAATATCAAAAACGTCTTCTCTGACATTTATTTTTCGAAGGTTAGACAGGGAGTTTCTCTGCAACTTTTGATTGACTTATCCCTCTCTGACGCACCTGTCTCATGTTATACAGTAGATGTGCAAAGTATTTGTATGTACTTGAAAAAAGCTTTCAAATTTAACAACAATTTGGAGAGCCACAATGCTGCTACTCCGAGGAACCCCCAGGGGCCCCGGACCCTATGTTGAAGATCTCTGGTTTACAGTAATCACAGGTTTCTATGTTGAGTTTTGATTCATTAGACAAAAAGCATTTGCTATTGAGAGCAGGTCCTGTTCATTACACCCTTTCTTAAAATTTTTCTCCCAACTTCTGCCAAACTAGTGGATTAAGCTAGCTAGAAGTTTTTTTTTATCATGATATTTAATTAATAAATGTAACATGAGAAGTGAGTGTGTAGGGTGAGAGTATAACATGGTTCTGGAGGGCAGCTGCCGGCTTTTTGATAAAGATTGCTTGTTTTTACACCTCTTTAAAGTATTTTTTCTCTTCAAAGATTTAGAATAAAGCTGTCAAAAAGCAATCTGTGAATAAATAAAAAACGCAGGAGTCTACTGACAACCCACAGAAGATCTCTGATCCTTCTCTTATACGTTTGTTATATACAGTACATATACTGTATATGACAGGTAATTCTGTTTCGAGCAAAGTCAAATAGTGGCAACCCCTTTTTTGTAGTACACTGACTATCCTTATACAAGATATCTTCTGTAGTATAAAAATGCATGTAAATCCCATAACAATCAAAGAACTACATCCCTTGCTCCAAAGCGTAACATGTGTAACTGTAAACCTGTGCACAACGGCCCCAGCAGGCAAACATTAACATAAGGACATATTCATGAGTTTTCTCATTCTTCAGAAGTGGTGTTGGTACCTTTTATGTTCCCTGTAGCAGCAGCAGATTGAAACCGATGAAACACCGAATGGACGAAAAACACACAAACTAACTAACTTCAACAACTGTTGAAATCTGGACAAAAATCAACTCTTATTATTATTTTCTGTTCCAAAAAACTTAGCAATGACAAAATGTGCCTTTGCTGTGTTTGTCAATGCAGAAACAAAAGGGTCTCCTGCTCTTAAGGATATTCTTGTTAGCATATTCACTTTCAGTATGTGCAGTATTATCGGGGGACCTTCAGTGTAATTCCCCATGAAAACAGATCAACATCATGTTCCTTCCCTTGGTCCAGAAGGCCGTTCCATACCGTGCAATACATTTCCAGTGGCAGGCAGTTTCCACTCATCCTCCACACCATTAGGGCAAACAAAGTTGACAGGATCAATAGCTATGTTTTGGCCCCAGTGCCCTTGCTAGAGATAGCATGTCACTGCTGACAGACAAATATCAGCGCTTGCCCCTGTGACGAAGGGGAAATCGCAGTACTGTTCCGTTAAGACCATCCAACATGCTATTGATTTGCCCTGTGCTAATCATACATCAGAGCTGAATAAATGGCTCAGAGGCAAACGTCTCATTGTTCACTATTGCAAGATGTAATAAAAAAGAGAGGCGTTTCTTTTATTGCTTGTAACTGGGGGCTAGTAACATAATCACGCCTTGATGGGAAAAGGCCTGGTTAGATCGAGGTCCGTCAAAAGTGTTGTCTGTACTGTTTTTAGTGATGATCTAATCTGAGTCTATTGTGTGTAGGTGTGTGTGTGTGCGCATTTATTGTTGTGGATAAAAAATTGCAAAAAACATCTTTTCCACAATTGTTGGTTTTTTTCTTACAAGATGCACACATTAAAGTTTAAAACAACACCAAGAATATGTCATGGCTTGCAGTATGCCACAAAAACATAGGTTGCTTTTTATTTTTGTAGGGTGGTAATGCTTTGGTAATTGAAATAGACATGGCTGAGCAAACATCTGATTCAATAGATTCAATGATGTATCCCCATCAGAGTAACCCTTTGGCTTTGTTACCCGTTCCAAGCTTGAATTGAAAAATGTTAACAAATGTACCACTTACTGAAGAATCCAACAGTTGACTTCTGTTAGTGATGATACAACATACAGGGTTGTGGCTCGGATGTAAGAGGATAGTTTTTCCACTCCCCTTTATTCACTCCAGTCAAGGCCTTGCAACAAGGAAAGTCTGCCAGTTGGGCACCCATCATTTCTCATTTGTGATGTTGGCAACAAGCAATTCGATCTTGAAGACAGCTATCGGGAATGCTTTCGGAGGTAGCCAATGTCATAACTTCTGATGAGCCTCTGAGGCGAGAACAGCTCTACTGATTTGACTTCAATCTTACCATTAGCTTTCATTTCATGGTTTTATCCACACTGGATCTTAGTCAATAAGTTGCAATCCTCTGAGCAAAATGAAAATAAGAAAGGATAACAAACATTCAAAATCCATATTTACTGTTCTGTAAAATCAGTCAAACACTTAGAGCTATTTCCAAAGCAATAGTCCAATAAATCCTCCAACTGCTTTGAGTGTGTTGAAACCAATATGGCATGTTAAAGGTTAGAAGTAAATCGTTTGATATGTGGAGAATGTGCAATAATTATTTGAGAACCTGCAGTTCTTGATCTCCTGTTTCCTTCCATCTTTTTCTGAGTACTCTGAAACAGTACTCTGTTATCTGCACTAGTCCATCAAAAACCAAGCTGATAACAGGCTGGAGAACTCAATTGCCCTTCACTGAATGTACTACTGAGGAAGAGAGGGCAAAGGAACCCATCTCTCTGTCCGTCAGACCATCTGTTTTTACAAATATAAAATAGAAAACCAGAGAAAATCGTCAAATCACTGCTGTAAAATAAATCCGTTTGAAGAGAAAGATCATGGTATAGATTCAAATAATAACAATGTTAAGGTTAGGGAAGCCTGTGTTGGATTAAAATAGCTACCTCCTTTTGGTTAGGAGACTTTTGCTGTTGTGGTTATGAGAATTATCACGTGGTTAAGGTTATGGAAGGATTGTGGTCAAAAAGCAAGGCTGACAGTTAGAAACAGGAAATGAACAGTGGTCTCCAGTGTTAATGCTGATGTGTTATGGTTTGTATGGCACTTGTTGGCTGATGATATTGTTATTGGGAGGACAGTCTCATGAGTTCATATGTGGTGAGACAATTACATCATATACATGTTTTGATTATGTGGTCTAGCTGTTGAAGCATGAATTAGTTATCTAGCTAACATTTTGCCAGAATCCTGCTTATGTTTTGGCACCATAATTAAAACACATAATAGCCTGACTGTAGTCAAGTCCACCTTTGTCAAGTCCAAGACCAGTCAAGACAGAGTCCAAAGAGGTTTAAGTCCTAGTCAAAACATGGTCCAAATGAGAGACCATTTACTTATCTGTTCCTAATTTATGTGAGTGAGAGACAGTATATCTTCTATTCTGATCATTTTCCTTTATTATCTGTAAAAAATCAAAAAGCAATCACTATAAGCAATCACTATGAATCACTGTAGGATCAAATTAAGCCTTATTATTAACTTAAAATGTAAAACGGAAATGTTCCCATTGTTGAACCTATTACTGTTATGGTTGGGGTCCGGCTGGCCGTGAGTAGTTGTTTTGTTTTTTCATTTTTCCTTGTTGGCTGTTGGCCTAGCCTGTTTCCCTGCTGTTTTCTTTGTTTCTCACGCTCCCTCCTGCTGAAGCCAGCTGACAACGCACACCTGACTTTCATTAGTAATCACCTGCTCCCGCCGCTCACACCTGGCTGCCATCTCCAAATCAACTACAGTACATCTACCCCGGCTCTCCGTCCACTCTTCACAGGATCGTTGCTCCAGTTATGCTGGTGAAACTCGCTAAAGGACAACCTTATCTAGAATATTTGTATCCCTGTTTTTTTCCTGTACTTGCCTCCTTTTTACATCTCCACTCCCGTTCCTGTGTCCGGTCAGCTGGCTTCTCCTCTCGGTCGCCCTCCCATGGCGCCCCGCTTCCACCCGTAAATCCTTTATTGTTGAGCCGTACGTTTGAGTCCTTCTGTTCTTGTCACAACAACTTAATACTTAAACTTAACAATAACTTGTTCTGAAGAATTCATAGTACAAAGTGCTTGCTGACATTGGCCCTCATTTATCAACCTAACGTAGAAACCAGCGCAGATGTGAGTGTGGAATTTATTTTACATAGGGCTCCATGTGTAATCTATGAAACTTTGGTATTACACCAATCAGAGTGTAAGAATGGTCGTACATTGATAAATGCAGCGGCTGGAAAGAATCGTAATTTAAATATCACGGTCCAATATATTCTTGATTTTGATGCCTCGCCCCTAGTATTTACAACATGGTGAGACGTAATCCACTAAGAAGTGGAACTTTTGAACTTTTTAAGGTGTAGATTGAAACACTGACATCTCAGGTTCATTTGCACTAACGTGTGTACTATTTGACAGCCTAAAAAGTGGTATTGAAGGCTATAAGAAGAATGCGGAATGAAAAGAGATCACTGATGTGGTCAACAGTGTTGCCATAGAAAATTAGACTCCAGCAGAAGTTTGTTAATAACAATAATAGTAATATATTGGCTTTAGCTGGAAAACCAGCTGAAACATGTTGGTCAATGGCAGCAAGAAATCGTTCATTTGTGGCCATTAAGGACACTTTAAAAGACAAATGAAAACCTGAAGAATAAATACAAATGTTATGCATCATCATGTTTCCTGCCAAACATAACACTTTACCTTTTTTTAAATTGAGGAATACTATTCTATGTGCACTATGTTGTGCAGAACCCCACACGCTAAAACACTGTTCTGGCGTGCATATTAGGGACCCCCCCGCTGATGCAAGACAGAGCCATCTGCCCTTAATCAATCCAATCCAGCGTGCACTGTTGCTCGGCTCATGGAGCCGGATCTGCCATTGTTGATAGCTGATCAACTAAAGACTTTTCCTGTTAAACTAATTATATGTTGCACCGCAAGTCCACACTGACTTGAAACTTGCCAGACCAGACGTGAGATTCACATTCCATTTAATAAATGCTTTGCTTTACGTAGGAATCGGTGTACGTCCATCCTACGCTTGTTTTAGGGCATTTTGCACCCTTCATTAATGAGGGTCATTGTGTCTGTGGCCAAAATGAAAATGATTGATCTCTGATGATTGAGGTACATGACTTCAGCCAGGTGTGTATCAGATGATTCTCTATGAAACTAATACCTTTTTTCTGAACAAGCATGATTCATATTTGTTTTGTTTTAAAGGAGGGTGTTACTTCAGAACAAAAGCATATAGTGCTGGACTCGGTTGAGACAAACTAGAATTGTTGGCAAGTCCAAGACAAGTCTGAGTCCAAGACGAGTCAGAGACAACAGAAAAGCATCTAAAGACCGGACCCAGAAGTACCACAGCCCTGCATAATAGTATTCCTCTAAAGTTGTTGAAAACATGTAGTCAAAATTCTATCCAACCAGCGAGGTTCTTTATCATGCACACATTTATGACAACCTGTTAAACCAACTTCAGTGGAGACTGACCCCGACATAAGCTGGCCGCTGTCAAAACAGCGGAGAAGTGCCAAATGCAGGAAATCACAAACCTTTAGCCTGCCACATACAATAATGATTCTCCTCTGACAAAAACTGCTGACCGGTAAATTATTCATGTCCACGCTATGAATAAATAAAATAAACAGGCCCAGCTCTCAGTCTACAAATCTAGGAAGAAGTTGGCCATTTAATCATCACATTTTAACAGAAGCTGAAACACATTGCATAAGCACTCAGGACTCCTGGGACAGTTGCAAAGTTGACCAACTGCCAATAAGTGGTTGTGCCTAATTTTCAAAAGCCATTTGCCTCCTATCTGATTCCTCTGCCTCGTATCAAGGCCCACAGTATAAAGCCTGTCCCTCTCC
Source organism: Etheostoma cragini (assembly GCF_013103735.1). NCBI lineage: Eukaryota > Metazoa > Chordata > Actinopteri > Perciformes > Percidae > Etheostoma > Etheostoma cragini. The sequence continues at coordinate 11,574,641 of NC_048412.1, forward strand.
CTTGGTCCCTTGATAGTTTACTTGGCTTTGTTGTGTTCAGCACATATCCACATCCTTTTTCTAATTAGCAACAGAATGCATCTACCACGACTGCACAACATATTTTAGAATAGCTTAGGGATCCCCAACCCCCTTTTTTTTTTTTTAAACACATACCTAATATAGGTAAGCCAATATTGGCCAGCAAACCACTGCTAAATGGATTAAACTCCACACACGCCTTGCAGCCCAGTTCCTAATGGTTCTCTTCTTTACATGTAAATGACCTCCTGTCCTGGATCTTTGATTGCAGATCAATCGCTGTTTGCTTTATTTTAACATTCAGCACCGGTGAACCATAACGCCACGGGGGCAAATGTTGAACAGAGAATTTACAGGTTTGCTATCGAGCACTTTGAAACAATAAAGCTGCTAGAGAGCTATTAAACAAACGAGAGAATAAAGTGGCTGCTGTGGACCGAGATTAACACGATAGATACAACGTGGAAGGGTGTAATTATTCTTTACTGACACAAACGTTTAGCCCCCAGAGCGGAACAGTGTTTACCACAAATACCGCCACCACGCTTGACCTAATCATGGGCTGAGATTTACCTGACTGCATTTGAAATGTGTTGCAGCTGATTTGCGTGTTGGAGCTCATAGTTTAAAACAAAATGTCCCTTCCAGTTTAACAACTTTTGGTAACCCTTTACCTGAAAGTATCTACACAAGAGTGACATGACACTCTCATAACAAATACATTCTAACCACAACTTGGTGTCAAAAGCTAATGAAACTTAGTAAAAGAAGTGTTGTGTAATAAATGTTTATGACTTGTTTATTATGTTTACAACACGTTCATCACAGGGTCATGTCACTCTTATGTAGATAGCTTCAAGCAAAGTGTAAGCCAATTTTTTTAAATATTTTACAATGGCATGATATAGATTACATAGGAATATTCAAAGGTTGAACATAAATGATTATTGACATTAACAAATTATGTGCAATTGTGTCTTATTTTTGGTTCCTCTTGCTGTGTCGGTAGTATAAATTGCATTGTCCTTTTCACAATGTCAGTGTTTGCTCTGGTCTTCTGAGTTTGTTTTCCCACACAACATACAGTAGCTTGTTAATTCCATTTTTTTTCAGCAGCTTCTCATCAACACATACTTTACTAAGGTAGAGAATCACACACATCGAATCAGCTGCTTTCACACACAATACTAATGTAGGCTTTCATTTCTCACTGTAAAATGAGCAACTGTGTTTGCACACAATTACTCTATAGGCCTACTTAACCGAAATTGATTTTAATTTTGATTTCAAGAAAGGAAGTGTTTGTCCTTTTCAAATCATATTGCATGGTTTGTCTTCACAGCCATGCAATACAATTTGAAAAGGACAAACCATTCCTGTGGAGACACAGACAAGACATATCTGGTGAATTGCAATTTCGGAAACATAACTTTTATGTACTGATTTGGATGGAAAAATTATTACAGGATTAACAAAGCACAAAATCATGCATAATGAAAGATAGATGTTTGATTGCACGTTGAGGGACTCCAAAAAGCATATACTTCAACATGCATCCAGACCAGCAGGGACAATAGAGGACAGACTTAGCCAATACTGCCAACTCCTGACTGTAGAAATATGGCAATCTCTATATTGTCCTGCCAATGTATTAAAGCCATGAGCTGCATTCCAGTTCTTGATTATGTGTGTGATTTGGCTGTTTTTGTTTGTATGCATTTGGCGTGTGTGTTTGTGCGCTCCATCCATACACTGGACCCCTGATGTACATGCACGTGAGTGTAAATGACACATATTACGTGGCTGGCATACGTGTCTGCACGCACTGATATATGTGTGTGTGTGATGTATTCATGTGTGTGTGGGTGCATGTGCGTGCTTTCGCTGGCATGTCAGCTGATGTCCCCAGTAATCCAGCAGTGGGCCTGTTGTGGATTAGTAGCAGGCTCCAGGGGATGGGAATCCCATTCCCGTTTACAGCTCTCCCTGGCAGTAAGAAAGCCAAGGATGCCTTCTCACTACTGCCTTCACACCGGTTGGAGCCTAAAGGTGTGTGTGCATGTGTGTGTTTGTTGTTGGGATAATGTGTATATGCAGATGTTGAATTGATGCTGGTGAGCTTTCTTCCTGTCTCCCATTCTTCTATTAATATAAGACACTGTCTTAAAAAAGCATTAATTCATTGGATCCCCTGGTTAATTGTGTCCCCCTGTATTAGACAGTGATTGGCCATTTCATTCTGAGGGCACACACGTTTTATGTGGGATAGCTCATTTGCATTTTTAGTCAACATACAATTAGTTACTCATCATTTGTATTCCAAATAAACAGAATACATATATATATATATATATATATATATATATATATATATATATCTCTCTCTCTCTCTCTCTCTCTCTCTCTCTCTCTCTCTCTCTCTCTCTCTCTCTCTCTCTCTCTCTCTCTCTCTCTCTCTCTCTCTCTCTCTCTCTATATATATATATACAGTTTTTTGGATTAGCTGCAGTTAGTTTTTTTGCATTGCAGTAACATCTGAGTGGTAGAACTTTTTTTTCTTATTACAAAAATGCTTCTATCCTATTGTGAAAATGCATGCTCTGTCGAGAGAGAAAGAAAAAAAATACCGCTGTATCCATTTGGCCTTGTCTCTGAGAAACGGTTTGTAAGAACATGTCATAGATGTGTGCTGGCATTTCTACGACATTCACATCTAGTGAAGACACACTTACATGGTAACACACAGACGAGCACAAGCCAATACAACATGAAATTTCATCATGATAGGATTTGTTTTGAAGTCACTGGAACACCATCCAACACAAGAGCTGACCTCTTGAACCTTGAGATACAACCTTACCTTCTCCCCAGTGACAATTTAAATGCCACCTTTCTTCCACCCGGATAGAAAGAGAAAATATTTTTCTGTGTGTGAGTGTGTGCCTGGGTCTTGCAACTCGATAGCACAACAAAAGAGCTGTGGTGGCAAGTCCCCACGCAGACATTATATGTCAGCATCATCGTCATACTGTTAGCTTGTCCCAACTGTACAAAGCCGTCCTCATTCAGGGCACCTAACCAAGGTCAGCTTGGATTAGCCGCTAGTAACCCTATCAGGTCCAGCACAATGATTACAAAGCCCAGTGACACTGGCTGTCAGCAGACTCTTTCTAGGCAACCCTATCTGCCCGACCCTTGGCTACAGAGCCACCGGAGAGGGTTAGTCCACATCAAATTGTCCCCGCTTTGTGTCTCCCTTTATTTCCCCTCTTTGATTTTCTGTGACTCGTTTGGTTCATCAATCAGCCTGTCTGGATGTGTGTGTGTTTGAAACCCATGCTGCACATAATTCCTATAATTTGTGTTTTTTTTTCTCCTTCTTCTTCTCCTTCCACATAGCCAATTCTTTGTGCTTGTTACTTCTGAAGCCAACAGTCATCCCACCTAAATCCCCCACCCTCCACCCTGCAGATGAATGAGCCCTGTAGCTTTATGCTGCACTACAAATAGTTTGTTTCCAAATGAACGTGAATGTGTATGAGTGTTATAGCTATCATATTTGTGAACTGTGCAGGTGTTATCATCTTCATTCCGATAGAAGATAATTCTTGGGGCATGTAGGCAGGACAGCCAAAGACACGAAAGAGGAGAGGGGAGAAGAAGGGGGAACGCAGCAAAGGGCTGCATGTTGGAGTTGAACCCCGGGTGGCTGCATCAGGGAGTAAACCTCCACATAGTGTACGTGCGTCCTCTCTACCAAGTGAGCCATCCGGGCGCCCTGGTGTCATCATCATTGAACTCACTTTGTCTCACATGCTGTGAGACAGAACTTTGTTCACACTAAATGTCATGTTAGTAGTTTGCAAAACTGCTCTTGTGAGAGAGGTTTTCCAACCAGGTGTTAGGAAGCAGAAACATTGTTCTCCTTGTCTTACCAATTCAGACATGTCAGAATAAAGCAAAAATAAAGGCTTGTGTTTCCCTACAAGTGCCGTTCTTGTTTCCCTTCTTTTTCTCAAGAGGAATTGCACTTCAAGCCCATCACTTTACTGCTTCACTTTCCTCCCCGCAAACTGTTTTCCCAACATCCATGTCAGTTAGCAGCATGTTAAACAAATCAAACCTTAAGATGGAGCGGCCTTGTGATTCTGGTTAAAAAAAACAACAACTACGATAAACAAGAACAAGAACAACAGCAACAACAGTGCTAGCAGCAAAACATATTCGAGGCAACCGATGTTCTCCACTTCAGCACATCAGAGGCGTCCCTGCATCAGTCGCCCTAAAGGTAGCCGTTTACAAAGTGATAGGGCTTAGGGTTTTTAACTCGGGGCGAGAAGCTGATTTGAAAACCCCTCTGCTGCCAAGCACATGGACGGCTGCTGATTAGAAGAGGGTTGGCAGCAGTGGGCAGATGCCAGGCGGGGATGGAGATGACGGCCTGTCGCCAGTCTGCCACCCAACCCCTCGCCTCCCCCAGCTGCCCCCTCCCCTATTGACCCCTCCCCCGTTCTATGAAAAAAAAGAAGACCAAAGACATTTGCACGACAAACCCGAAGGGGGAAGGGGATACATTTTAGTTGTGCTTTGTATCACAATGCAGCAAATGTGATATTGTTGTGATGACTGATGCACAAAGACATGTGCTTGACATTGACATGCAACATTTTGTCTGTTTTTTTTTTTTTTTTAACCAATCTCCAAATTTTGGGGAGTTGTTTTGATCATAAGAAGCATGCCTAGCTCACTAAGTCTCCAAGATCACAATGCCATTTTTCTCTTTTCTTCTTCACGCCCACACACAAACATAAGCACACAAATGCACATGCACTGCACTTTGTTCAAGTTTGGGATACTGACCATTCTTTTAGCCCACAACGGATAAAACATTTAGAGCTTTGGGGTTTTTAAAATAGTCCTGTACAATATTGATTGTGTATTTGTATGTTATAAAGTTGGGACATTGTCCAGCAAAGATGAGAGCACCTCACTCAATATTTAACAATTACGATGATTTCAAAGCTAGAAGAAGACAAACCAGAAGATAAACTGCTTTTCAAGGTGGTAAAACTCAATACAGTGTTCTAAGTTCTAGGCTTTAATCAAACTGCTAAATGCTCAGACTGTATTGATGTCAGACCAGCTCATTATGACTACATCACTAGTCCATTTCTCTGCTACACAGCCACACTTACAGTGGCTTAAGAAGGTTTACACACCCATGCTAAAGTTGATTTAAAAAGAGGAATAAAAACATCTTTTGGAAGTTGATCTTAATGCCCTAATTCAAACAATTTAGGAAAATCCATCCTTTTAAGGGAAACCAATTTTCTTTGTGAATGAATAATGTATGGGCATAAGTATACACGCCCCTATGTTAAATTCCCATAGAGGCAGGCACATTTTTATTTTTTAAAGCCAGTTATTTCATGGATCCAGGAAAATATGCATCCTGATAAAGTTCCCTTGGCATTTGGAATTAAAATAGCCCTACATCACCACATATCATTCACAATACATAGAGATTGGCATGGTTTTATTTCAGATAGCCTAATAGCTGGTTTGATTTGCATTGAGAGATGATCATATGGAAAGTTCCCCATGTCTATCTCTATGCATTGGGAATGCTATGTGATGATGTGGGGCTGTTTTAATTCCAAAGGCCAAGGGAACTTTATCAGGATGCATAGTATCCTGGATGCATGAAATAACTGGCCTTTAAAAATAAAAATGTGCCTGCCTCTTAAGGAAGAACATTTATTTATTCACAATGCATTATTCTTTCACAAAGAAAATTGGTGTCCGTACAGGCTGGATTTTCCTAATTTTTTCAAATTAAGTAATTAAGATCAATTTTCCTAGGATGTTGTTTTATTCCTCTTTTTAATCAACTTTAGAAGGGTTGTGTAAACTTTCTCAAGCCACTGTAGTTAGTCATGCACCTAAAGGCCTGCATAGTTCGACTGATAGACTGACACACATGCAGCAATTACACATTTACCCAGCTCCACCCTAAAATTGGCCCAAAATGCAGCCACATCGTTAACACATAAACCCTACTGCAAGTCATATACTGTCAATTGATAAACATGCAAAAGGTCCACAACAGCTGCACCGCAAAAGTTCAAAAGCAAACAAAAAATGAAAAATCAATATTTATTTAGCTGTATGTGTAATAAACAAAGGGGATAACATCAAAGCTGGATCATTTTAGCTATTCAATTCAACTTCGGGCCATTTGCCCTAGCAAAAAGGGTTAGCAGTTAGAAATCATCAGCAAATACGATACAAGCAACCTCTGCCAGTTCAACATTATTCAGTAGTAAATTCTGTTGGGAGAAAATAGATGAGAAATCAATGGCTGTTTCCTTCATACATGAAGGATGACATTTTTCATAGAACAACTGATGTGGAGTTATCTGGAGTGAGCCGATGTGGAAAAAATACTTTATCCGATAAGCGGTCATATGCATTTATAATATAACATCAATATTTTGCAAGTGTGTCCGATTTCTTTTTTTTTTCTTCTTTTAAGCAAATTAAAAGCCAAGTAATTTGATTAACTTTACTTAAGTGTATTACACCAGGTGGAGCCAAATATACAATTTTAATGTGTGTTTATTAGGTGTATTGTATTTGCGGGGAAATTGCAAAATGTATGAATTGTATTTTTTTTTTACGTTGTATTTTATTAACGTAAAAAATTAAAGTAAAAATTCAAGCTCACTTTCTGTCCATGATAACAACTCATTGTCATCAGCAAAATGTAAAACCATATTTATACACAGTGTTAAAAGTCACCACAGGTAAGTTCTATTAGTCCTAATGGGAGATAAGGTCATGCAGGATGTGATCTCTGACTACATCTTTTTTCTTGTCTGCCTCTCTGTCTGTCTGGCTTGATACTTTTCTGTCTTGCTTCATCCGTCTGCCTTACTGTCTCTATACTCTCTATACTGTCTTTATCTGCCTGTCTGTCTGCCTTGTGTTTCTGCCTGCCTGCCTGTTTGTCAATCTCCTCTCTCTCCCATCTCCTATATCTCCATCAGGCTGGGACTAAAATATCTTAGTAGCTCCAGCCTGTCTGAAACTGAGACCTGGAATGCACTATGCAGAGTTCAACACACACACACACACACACACACAGTTATTCACCTTTATAGGCAGACAGGTGCACTTTCACACTGACAATATGCATATGTGCACACAGACATTTACATACACACTCACCATTATGCCTACACTTACACACATACAAGTGAAAAAAAGTCTCCTATGCATGCAAACACACACACACACACACACACACACACACACACACACACACACACACACACACACACACATTCACTCCCTCCCAGTGATGGTGCAGTACTGATGGTTGGCCTATGGTCTGTGTGTAGAGGAGACAGTGCCCCCTGGTGTGGGCTAAACAGTACTCCCAGTCAGCCACATCCTGACCCAACATATATTAAGAGTACTCATTTACTCGTCTGGGATTGATTAGTCCTGCCTGAACTAGATAAACCACCTGAAAAATACAAGCCACTTCCTGAATAGCAGACAGGCACTCACACATAATGGAGGTAACAATACATGCTTAGTGTCTCCAAAAAGATTTAAAACGTTCCTGGATACTGGCACTACAGTAAACAACTATGAATACAGCTCTGCATATTGAGGGCTAATTGAGATACTAATACTGTACTCTGTGTTTCATCCATATGATGATCACTATAGTACACCGCCCAGTTCCTGAATACGGTTAACCCAAAAATAAGTACATTGTTGTATAGAAAAATAATAATACAGCAAGTTAAATTCCTTTTAATGTCAATCTGTCAGCAGTCATTCTATTTTTACAATCACATGTTACATATGGTCACAGATAAAGTTTATATATTCAATTTTAAACCGTTTTTTTATAATTTTTTTCTTCTTCTGGTTAATAGTTAATAATAAAACTAAGTAATAGTTCTTCTGTTAGTCATAGCACTGTCACGCCTATTTGAAGTAGTCTAAGTTGGAAGTGTGCCCCACTATGGCTGTAATTATGTCAGGATTTGAATATGTAAAATAAGGGAGGTTGTGTAGGCTATTAACTGCATTGTATAGAGATTATGGGTCTGTTTTGTATTCTAATACAGGCATGTATTAAGATGTTAAATACATTTATTAAATAAATGAGTCAGTCCTGCTAACAGGCGAGTTGCACTGCCTCTCTTTAAATGGTGCTGTTGCTGTTTACAACACTGTCAGACCACACTGCAGTGGAGGAACAAGCACCTGATAGATGAACACATTCATTCCGATGAATACTGATGAGGAAGACTGCTAGGCCACTCTTCTTCTCAGTGTTTGCCACCTTGACTGCCCGTTCCAAAAACCTCTGTCACAGTTTCAGGTTTCCGCCATGCTGTGCTGTATCGCTTGTCTCCAACAGAGGTCATAATGCCTGTAATCACAGTAATAAAGGACAAGGCTATGATCTGTTCTGCATGCAGACACGTCCAACCGCGCACACAGACACACAACAGTGTAGACAGGTGAGTGTCCATACACGCTGGCGGAGTGCATGAGCAAAAAACAAACAAAAAAAAACAGTTGTCAAACTCGCGTAATACAACTGCGCGCAAACACTTCAACTGTTGTTGTGGTTAGCTTGGTGTCTGTCTGGAGGAAGGACTATCACCAGAACCAACAACTTTATTATTCCTGATGACTGTAATTGTAATAATAAGGGTTGAGTGTGTTTTAAGATATGCTAGAAGTAGTGGTGGAAATTAAGGACCCGGGGTCGCCTCTCGCAGACCAGAGAGCCCGCACACACAAACTTATCGCACACATTCATGGATGTGTCCACTTCTGATAGCTGGACAGACGAAATAACTAGCTGCGTGTGGAGAGCACTGGTTATTTTATACTCTCTCTCTCTCTCTCTCTTTCCCTCTCCTCCCCCTCTCTCTCTCTTGCACAGTTGTTATGGGAGTGTGTGCAAGTTTCGATCAGACCGACGCTGTGTGCCACATCAACCTGACCTTAATAATAAAAAAAGAACCTGGCCGACGGCACCACGATGATTGAGTAAAACATAAGAACTACTCTCTCTTATCATTGTCTTTCTCTCTCTGTCAGACTATTAATGTCGTGGCGCTGCTCAAATATCCATCATAAAAAAAAATCAATTAGTGCGCTGTTGGGGATTTGAATTGACATAATAGAATTTTGAAAAGAAAAATTTAAAATGACTCAATTTCAAGTTGCGGTACACCTTACCTGTGTGGTGAATGTATCTGAAACAAATGACACGTGCAGCAGATCGCAGCTGTGGTTTGAATATTTGCATTAGCAACAGTTACATTGTTGTCTTACCCTGTTGGTTGATTTCTCTAATTTTGTTAAGAAATAGGTTTTTAACTAAAACAAAACAACTGCTGATCAGATGGCTGGACGCTACTTTTTGCAGTGTGCAGTCTTGGTTTTGTTCCGAGGCTCCATTTCTGTGAGGCAGAAAGGGGGCGGGGATGGGATATTCAGATGAGCCCGAGTGACAGCTCCAGTTTCCCCCAATGCTCTGTGTGTCTGAAACTCCACTGGCTCCTTCCCCCTGACTCCTCACTTCATAGTGCTGCGTACTAAAAACATCGGACGCTAGGGGATCAAGACGCATGCCACATTGCCTCTATGTGGGCACTTTAACAGATCTTTCGGGGTTTTTTTCCCAGTAAGGGGCCTGTGGAGGGAGGACTTTTTTTATTTTCATTGTCTGATGACTGTTTGCACGGCTGATTATTGAGTTGATTGTTTATTCTTTTGGCTGCTGTTGCTCGCCGCCCTGCGCGTTTTTTCCTCCCTTTTTGGAATCGGCGACCTATCCCGCGCTCACCAATGTCCTATCCTCAGGGTTACCTCTACCAGCCCCCGGGCTCTCTGGCTCTTTATTCGTGTCCGGCATACGGGGCCTCGGCTCTGGCTGCCCCGCGGAATGAAGACTTGGCGAGGTCGTCCTCTGGCTCAGCCTTCAGTCCTTACCCTGGATCGGCTGCTTTCTCCGCCTCGGCCAGCGCAGGCTTCTCCAGTCCACTGTCATACTCCACGGATCCAACTACGGGATTCCCATCCTACATGGTAAAATATCTTATAAATACATGCATGAGTCTGTATGATAAGGCTACAAAGCAAGATATATATGTCGGCGAGTTAAAGTCTGTAGTGCGCAAGGTTTAGCTGTATTTCACTGGCGTACAGCGCGATTACAATCGGTACAGGTTTACAGTATTTTTATTATAATTCATTCATCATTTAATGCTTGGGGAACTTTCTTTTTGAGTGCATGTTTGCTATGTGTTCATATGTAGTGGCCTACTCGTCCGGGTCTTACTACAAAATCCTTGACCTTTTTTTGGCTTAAATGGGATTTTTAAGATCGAGCTGCAAATTGTAATGGCTTGACCACCGCTTAACACTCACCGCGCAGCTAATCATGTGAAACAGAAGACCGACTAAGATTTTTATTTGAGCCTTTAGTCTCTAAGCAGTTAATTTGTGTACCATAGGAAATTAATATAACACAAGCCATTACTCTGTCTTCTTCAGCAGTCATTAAAGTCACCAGGGGATGAAGTCGCTGACTTTATTCTGACTTGAATAAACATCATTTTAACATGAAAAGCATGCCTTGCAATGCTAATGTCACAGGGCACTTCAAGCATTTTAGGAAAGGTGCATATCAAGTGATTTGCTAATGGGATTTGTAATGCTGCAAAGAGAAGATATGTTAACACATTGGGGCTGCCACCGCAACAAAAAAGCAGCAACTGAAAGAAAATGAGGAAGTTAATAGGTGATTATGGAAAATTGAAATGTCCTTTTTATTACCTTTACGGCTTTATTAACAGGCGCCCTGTTATTAGTTAATCCGATAACGATCGTTACCATTAGTTAACCATTAGTTCTGTCCTGCGGCCTGCTTTTACGCATGGCGTGTTGCTTGCATTTACAGTTTATTTTTAATTAATAGTGTCAAAGCACAACATTAACTATTGATAGTTTTTTTCTTCTTCATTTTAACAATACACTGTACGTCATTGACCAAGCCCAGAAGATTTATTACAAAAATCAGGTTCATTTCCAGGCATGCCAGGGCATTTGGATCTCTGTCCAGCCCCCTTTTCACCTGTTCTGTTTCCAAAAAAAAAACACATAGTGATACACGCAGTACAATAAAATTAATTGTTTTAATTTAATTTAATTTTTTTAAATATTTGAATGTGTGTGTGTGCTTTAAACTGCATTTGAATCATGTAAACTTGTTTTGTAATGTAGACACAAGCCACGTCATGTCAGATTGATAGAAAACATTTTAAAACTCTAAAGCACATCACAGATTCATGACTTTTTTTGACTTTTCCCCAGAGCTCTCCATATGACGCACACACGTCGGGCATGGCCGGGGCATTAAGTTACCACCCATATGGGAGTCCAGGGTACCCGTACCAACTCAATGACCCGGCTTACCGCAAAAACGCCACCAGGGACGCCACGGCCACCCTGAAGGCTTGGCTGCAGGAACACAGGAAGAACCCGTACCCGACCAAAGGGGAGAAGATCATGCTGGCCATCATCACTAAGATGACGCTGACACAGGTCTCCACGTGGTTCGCCAACGCCAGGAGGAGGCTGAAGAAGGAGAACAAGATGACATGGGCGCCCAGGAACAAGAGCGAAGACGAGGACGAGGAGGACGGGGACGGAGAGAGGAAAGAAGTGGAGCGCTCTGAAAAAGGCCTGGATAACAGCGAGGCTTCAGCGGAGGATGAAGGTGGGGTATAATCTGGCCACCGAGCCAATGATCCATTTAACTAGTCGGGGAAGGATGGGGGTTAGAGGGAGGGGAGGGGTGTGCTGGATGCCCATTATATTTACTGCTCAAGTCATTTTGTTGCAGTAATACTGAGTGCAAAAAATGGAAGTATATAAAATGATTAAATCATAAAACAAATGTCAATAATCTGGTTTGAATGTTGTATCTGTATGTGTAAGATATCGGCTTAATGTATGTTTTAGTAACTTAATTATTGATTTAATTGTTTAATGAATACGAGGCTCTGGGACTAACTGACACGTTAAGGTGACCGTTTTATTTTCTGTAACATGATTGATGGCAGGCTGGTAAAAGACCAACAAGCTTTGAAGTCCACATGAGTGGCCTTATTGTTAATGCTATCATGATGACATTTTTCTATAATTATGCAAAAAAAAATGGAAATAATTATCGTTGTAATATATGAAATGCTATTAATCGTACCCTGCTATTTAAACTGATATGAATGATTAATATCGTACTTATTCAAGCCTGGTTGGTTGGACAACATGATGGTTGCTTTGAATACACACGCATGGAATATTCTTTGAGTACAAGATGAGTTTTCAGATTGTATTAGAAAATCGTCTCTTATGTAAGCCTGTTTGTTTTTATTTATAGACACTTTTTGCTCATTAATATTTAACAGCTTCATTTTTTATTTCTCTTTCTTTAATTCTAATAGGCCTATATCCTTGTGTTTTTAGGTTTTCCTCTAACTATTGGATGAACTGTATCTTTATTGTACGTTTCTCCTCTTGTCTTAGGTATCAGCCTGCACGTGGACACTCTGACGGACCACTCGTGCTCGGCAGAGTCCGACGGGGAGAAGGTCAGCTGTCGGGGGGAGCTGGGCTCTGGCCCGGCCGCCAACAAATGCGACGAGGACGGCGAGGACCAGAACCACGACCCGCGGGCTCAGCTCTCGCCCATATCCGTCACATCGTCGCCTCTAACGGGAGTAGAAGCTCCACTTCTCGGTCACCACCATCACCACCACCTCCATCATCTCCACCATATCCACAGCCAGCGCGAGGATTTGGCCCGGAGCCTCGTCAATAGCAACACCATTCATCCCAACAAATCGTCTTCATGCCTCGACAGCAGACCTTCTGCGCCTCAGAACCCTACAGTCAAGCCTAAATTGTGGTCACTGGCGGAAATTGCTACCTCGGACCAAAAGCAGCAACATCAGCAACCGGGGCAGCCTGGGCAACCGAACTGCCCCTCCTCCAGCGGTGGCCTCCTTACCCCCCCTACGTCTTCCACCACCTCCCCGGCTGCCAGTTCCCCCTCCCTCTACCCGGCCCCCTCCATCCTTGGAAGACCTATTTATTACACTTCTCCTTTTTATAGCAATTACACAAACTATGGCAACTTCAGCCCCCTGCAGGGCCAAGGGATCCTGCGGTACACTAATTCATCTGGAGTGAGTCTGGTTGCTGCCGCCGCCGCCGCTGCCGCCGCCGCTGCTGCAGCCAACGAGGGGCTGAGCTCCGAGGCGAGCACAAACCCCAAACACAGGCCAGACTCCCCCCTCGTTAAAAATAACCCAAACCACAGTGTAGTTGTCGAGCAGCAGCAACAGCATTTCAGATCCGCAAATTTAGAAGCAAAGAAAGGTACGTAATTAACGCGACGCGGTGCGCAGTTGAACGAAATGATCACCATTTGTTTTAGAAAAGTAGCATATTTAATCTGGTGTTGAATTTTGAGATTGTATTTTTTCTTAAAAAACGCGGTAGGCAAGCCGCTTCACGGTGGAAGTTAAGCGAGTTCACTTGTTTGCAATCCAAATCAACTGGTTTTCTTTGCGTCACTCTCATGTGTCATAGCAGTCAAAACATGGCTCTTTTAAGAACATTAAGACTTTTTTTTTTCTTCAAGCGAGTTTGTATTAGACACAAGTGGCATTATCTCACAGCAATTTGCAGATTATCACTTTTTTTTTTTAAAGAGTTATACAGTTGTAGGGCTGTACTACTGGACTATGACTTATTAAGAGGGATATTTACAGCGCCGTCGAAGTAAATGAACATGTACGATGGCCTACAATTGTTTTTTTGCGCAGTTCATTTTCCGGAATAATCAGTTTATAGTTGTTATGTGCATTTTGGTCTCTCATTTAATCATTTGGTATCGCATTAGAAGGCACGAGGGTTGCAATGAAGAAAAACAAACTGCAAATAAATGTGCAAGGGTATACACCTACAGCTACATATAGAGAAACAAAAGTAAGGCCCCAAATCAGCCACACCACGCGCACACACACACACACACACACCCACACACACACACACACACACAGACACACACAGTCACACACAGTGGAAGCCTGGGAATCCAATAAGCAGAGAATTGTTGCCATAGCTTTGAGCAGGAATCCTATTTTTTTTTCATGTTTCCTCTGATGTGTGTGTGTGTGTGTGCGCGCGCGCACAGTGGGCCCCTACCTTATCTTTCAGCTAAGGATCATTATAATTTCACAGGGTCAGCCAAAAGCAAACACATCAGTTATTTTGCTCTGTGCATTCACAGCGCAACTTTACACCTTCAAATGTCACTTAGGTTAGGTTACTTTCCTTGTGCACATTCAAAGCTTTGCCTACATGCCGCAAGATCTTCTACAGCCGTTTATATAGTCTTTTTTTTTTTTAACCGGCAATTAGGCAGTGGAGGTTTTAATAAGCACTTGCAATATAGAGCTGTTCTGGGTAAAGCGAGCCTGAGAGAACTTTGTGTTTCCTGGGCTTGTGGAGGGATTTTTATTTCCACGGTCTGCAGGTAGGTGTCACACTTGCTTTGACTATAAAGCGAGTAAGGACACCACCTTTTGGCCTCATGTTTTAACCCATAACCTCTACTCCAAACCGGATCCAGTGCCACCATACAGTCGGAAATAAAAGCTGCTACCGCTTCCTCAGCTCCACACAGGCGGAGACACTCCACAGCACATGTTTGTCATGTTACTATTGTATTATCTTTACTTTTTTTTTTTTTTTGGATGCATTGTGGATATTAATTTCATATGCTGGATCTCCCAGCATATGATCTCCCATTATATGTGATTTACATGTTATTTCTCAGGTTCCTATAGTTTGCTTATTTGCCACGGTATATTATTTGTGTATTTAATCACGTGTGGAAAACATAATTTGGCCTTTTCTGTGAAAGTGGATTTCTAAAAGGAGGTAGTCTTGGGACGCAACGCTGACGGGACTGAAGTGAACTTGAGGACTTCAAAGTGGAATAGCCTACATTTGATATTTATTTTTTTAAATGATGGCGAAATGATGCCTATAATTTATGCAAGTTGTATTGCAAAAAAATGGGAAACTGATATCGTCTGGTTGTTTTGTAAATATATATATATATATATATAAATATATATATTATGGACGGTTTTTATTTGAGACGCATCCGGGACAAAGCTACACAATCTTGTTATCAGGAGTACTTTTACTAATTTATATCTTTGAATGTACATAAAATAAAACGCGCTGGTATAGCTGTACTGGCGGGGTATGACATCCATTATTCAAAGGAGAAAATATTAAACTGTTTTCCCAAATATTACATACATCTTGGGGAGTCATTGTTTTTATTCTCAACCAACTTGCAGTACTGTAGACACTGAGGCATTTTTTTTGCATTTACTCTGCTCATTTTTTTTACTTTTTTTTATTTCGTCAGTCAAACGCAGATGGGAAATGCTTGATGGATCTCGCTTTTCATAAACATTATGAGTTTTCACAGATTGCACAATCCATTCTTTCTAAATGGACCATCATTTTCTATTTTAGGGCCTCATTCTGGTCAGATAATCTCCCTCGGCCGCATATTCACGACCTTGATTGGGATAAACGACATACTTATTTCATTTTTCTCCCCTTTTCCCCTCTCCCTTCGCCCTGCCACGCATTTATTTTCCAGTGTGATTAATACAGCCGTGGGACGCATCGGGCATTATGGTCTCCCAGCGGGGCCGTCCCTGGAGCTTTTTAGCCCGGTTCAGGATGGGTCAGCCCTGCCTGCTTCATTACGGCACGGCATTGAGCAATCCATAAAAGTCTATCTAAGCATCTGCCAGCTCCAATGGGCTGTGTGATGGGCCCTAATCGGACAGGCTTTCCTCTGCTTTTCATCATTGCTTGGTTATTACAGCGGCTCAGGACACAGCTAATTAAACAATTTAGAAAAAAAAAAGCTTAAGTCTGAAGAAATCCATTATTATGGTAATGATTATTACGATTGTTATTTTAAACCCTTAAAAACGCCACTCCGATTGTAATTTTTTGGTACAATTTATATGATTGAGAAGTATTTCCAACATTTAGTTACCCACAGTAGATTGTGAAATACTCAAAGATCAAATATATAATATCCCCATCCTCCAGGAGGAAGCCTCCATCATCGCTCCCAGCCAGACTAAAAGCTAATCCTTCATTTTCCAGTTGAATTTGAGCTTGAGTGTTGCCCAAATCTCAAGGGACTCCCTTTCACCTTGGTTTTCCTCCTTCCCTTCCCTTCCCTTCCCTTCCC
>NC_048412.1:11591102-11600120 GCF_013103735.1 Etheostoma cragini
CCCCCCCCCCCCCCCCCCCCCACACACACACACACACCCTTGCCTCATCCAAGGAAGTAATATTTGGCTGCCACCAGGGATGTAGTGGAGGGTTAACCCACCAAAACTCAGTTAACCCACCTTTGAGGCTCACACTAGCCTCTGTGACATGCATTCATGGTTTGCATTGCTGTGCATAGTGTCTCACTGTCAGAAATGTTGTGAAAGTAGAGTCGTTTAAGAAAAAAAAATCCTTCAGAGAGGAATTTCCTTTACAACCATTGTTGATTTTAAATTGAGTTGGGTGTTTCCCTTTTAAACACAACTGCCAGGTACTGGTGTATTTTACCTACCTTTTTATTTACCTTCACACCACTGGAAGCCACCTATGGAAGTCACTCACACTGTAGCCCTTGGCTATAGCTTCTCCTTCATCTTCAGCCCAAACACTTTCATTAGGAGTTGATTTATTGAAATGCAAGCTTTATTCTCATGTGGGTCCCTCCGGGGACTCGGCACTGTTGTCAAATAGCACCAGAGGCACTCTCTAAAGCACACAGAGGCCCTGCCTCCCTCTCTCTCTCTCTCTCTCTCTCTCTATCTCTCTCTCTCTATCTTTCTCTCTCCCCCCTTACACCCACACACTGCTGCACCCTCCAAATGTCAACATTTGTTCTCCATAAAAAGAGTTATTGTTTCTGTTAAAAAAAAAAAAAAGAATTGCTCAGCAACCGGTCGCCTTTGAACACATGAAAAGAAACTTCCACCCCGCCTCTTTGTTTGATTGAGAGCATTGGTAGGTGAAAATGGGAGCAAGGCGTCCTTTGCACATGACAGACCTCAAGCTGGGAAGCCCGTTATGAAACGATTGTGAATTTATGCCACAATTAGTCACAATTGTACAGAGGCCTTTAAGTCCCTTTTGAAGAACCGCCTCTTTGCCTCATTTTCGTTTTAACTGTTAGCAAAAAAAAACAGGTCACCCTCGACAGTCTAGATATTGATCCACAAGGGCGAAACAGACAATTTACTCTATTACCAAGTCTACTGTAGAGTATAAGGACTAGCTAAGCCTTTGCTTTAGAGCAAGGGGGCAATTTAAACATATCTTGATATGGTTTAATTCCATGCATTGCATATCAAATACATAATCCTATCATTTGGTAGTTTACCAAAGGAGGAGTGTTCATCCATGCTAAGGACTAGTTGTCATTGTAAGCTAAATTGATGGTATCGCAGGGCTCATAGGCTTCATGTGAGTGTAGACTGGAGAGCAAGTGGACTCATTCCCCTTATCGTTGATCAAATAAGCAGCTCGTATATGCAGATAATTCATGAGCTCTTTGTATCCGTTATCCTCCCATCAACCCTTTCTCCTCCAAAATGCTTCAGACATTAATCTCTGACGCACACCTGTGTGCCACTCCAACATGAAGTCAATGCAGCTAAAGTTGTATTATAGCAGTAGAGGGTTTATTATGTTTTCCAAACAGTAATTGTTGGTGTTAATGTGGAGGGGTGTTAAGTTACACCAAAAGGAATTGATAAATTTGCTAGAGATAACCAAGACTTTGATAGAATAACGTATATACTGTATCTTTGGACAGCCTGTGTGGAGGAAATTCCACTTATGTCTCCCGTGGTCTAGTCTATATCCGTGATGTTCTACTTCCGGGATTGCTCTGGTGCCACAGGAAAGTCAGTTGGATGCATGTCTAGACACAAGCTGAAGAAATTTGCCTTTTCTTAATTCTAGGATGTCGTGTATGGAAAATCAATTAAGAGAAAATCGCAAAAAAAATGTTTTTCAAAGGTTCTTCCTGGATAAGAAATCTATGTTATCCAGCTAAAATTCAAATATGTAAACCTAACTTTAATAGCCATTGTACATCCAAGTATGTCAGTAACACTTCAAATTATGTTTCAAAGCACATTGGCCGCTTTTATTAGAGGGAAAACATGTGAGCAAACCATTTTTAATTGACCCTTTCTTTAATTCAACCCTTTCTGACACGCATAACTTTCATGGTACAACCACCCATTAAGACCTGACCATAAATACTGCTGATGTCCAGGCTTAACCGTGAGTAGCACTTACATTCAGGGGAGAGTGAGAGACGAAAGAGTGTGGCGTACAAATCAGGTACAGGTGTGTTTAATAACCCACATCAAAGTGGACAGGGGGGCTTTAAAAATGAGTCCGGGGTCCTGTCCTCTCGTAAAGGTGTCAGGTGAAATGTTCACTACTCTGGATGATCAAGGGGAGTATGCTGTGCAGGATTTTTGACACACACAAGGGTACACACACACACACCCGCACACACACGCTGAACCTCACATGGTTCCCACTCCCTACATATACACACAGAGACTCTCCCTCAGACTGAGAGACGCTAATGCTTGTCCACACGACAGTCTAAACAAGGCCATTAGGAGCCCTGACTTCCACTCCTAATTGACAGTTATGTATAATGCCTGTGGTGAGTAAACACTTCAGAGTACTGGACTGCACCTTTGGCTTGTAAATCAGGCCAAAAACTGGAAGTGCCCTTGAAAACTCCTGTAAGGGTGACTGTAAAAGGTGAGGGGCAAAAGATTTTTGAGATTTTTTTTTGTGTGATCGCATGTCTGCACAAATGATTTTTGCACCTATATTCACAAGTAAAAACACATAATACACACACTATTTGCGAGTTTGCATGTGTGAATGGGAAGTTATGTTTTTCCTCTTTCACTATTGGTACAGCAGCTGTACATCAAATACAACGCAGCATGCTAACCATTTTGCCTCTAAAGAATTCAGCATCTTGACACACGTGAATATACTACAGCACTCCTCCCACGTTCCAGTAAATCACACATCCTGTTTAGCTGACTGAATGTCATCATAAAGGCCACAACAATGGAATGCAAGAAAATTTAAATACAAAGAAATATTTGAAGGTTTGAGGGTAGAGTAAAGCAAGACAAGTATGACACCATGTGTATGACGTGAGACATGAGACAGAAATGTAAAAAATGTTTACCGTTATATAGGTTCCACATATCTCCCTTTTCTCTGTCATTTGGTTACACACTTACGTTGCAACACACGTAGCCTACAGTAGAGTCATGCACTACACACACCAACCAAATCTCACACCTACCAACGCATTCTTACTCCTATTGTCTTAAAAAGCAATGCTTGGTCAGGTGCCTTTGGCGTTTGTTACTGACACAAAAAGTCTCCTTTGGTGCTACATTTAGACGCGCTTGGTCGGGACTGTGGGTGCCAGATTTTGTCACTCTGTGTTGGGAGTCTCACCGCCACCATTTGATGCTCTCGGGACTAGAGTTTAGCCCTTTGGCGTCATATTTATAGGCGTTTGGTCGGGACTCTTGGCCTCGCTTTTTTGTCACATTGGGTTGGGACATATGTTTAACTGACATGTGGCACAGGAACAGGACAGGTAGGTTTAGGAAAAGATGGGTGGGGTTACAAAATGCATGTTTCAGTGACGCGTCGGACAAGAACGGGACACGAACCCTGGGCTTTTGGACCAGAGGCCTGTGTTGCTTGACCCATCCACCACCCCGAACAACCTGCTTACATAGATTTTTGTTCCTTCATACTACTCCCTTTCATTGTCCCTCTTAATACTGCATCATTTTACAGCGCCGCGGCAGAGCTACTGCCATGCCCAGTGCGTCCCATACAGACGCTAAAAGGGGATTTAAGCCACTGACCAAGCATCAGTATTTCACCCGTTTGTTTTAGTTTAAGATCTAGTCAAGATTAAAAATAATGAAAAGAAAAACAGTGACAGGAGTTAAACTCATTGCATCATGTTACGTTAAAACCGTTTGAGTGATGGTAATACTCCTGCTACAGTAAAAGAATAAATAATCATTTATAGATACAATTTTAATGTCAAATACATCAAACATGTAAACAGATTGGAAAGAACGGAGTAACATCCTGCAACGGAAACTTTCAACATCTATTTTATATCTATTGCAGTGCTTTTACATGATTTATTCAAAACCCAACATATGATTTAATTCCAAGTGACACTTATTGTTACATTTTTTGCCATACTTTTTTACATGACTGCATGTGTGTTCGTGGAGGTGTTTATGTGTTGCCATCTGTAGTATTTGACTGCTTGTCTACACGCTGTGATATGCGTCTAGTGCAGTTAACACTCAGTTAAACCTCCATCCTGAAGTGTGAAACTGTCAGCTTTTAAGATCAGTGAATTCAACAAGTGGATGAGGCAGACATGAGAAAACGTTGGTTTTCTCTTCCTGTCTGTCTGGAGTGTTTTATAAACGAGCTCAACCTGTCTGCTCTGAACCTTTTTTCCCCCCATCACGTACTCTGCGAGACATATCAGGGAAGTGGTTCATGTTAAATAGTATCTGTCAGACTTGTCGCCTAATTAAATGTAGCTTTGCTTTAAGCGTACACTTTGGTGTCATGACTTTTCATTGGATTCTACAGCTTTCAACCTAAGCTTCTTTCACTGAGTAATGGGATAGTGTGCAAATGAAACGGCATTCAATGGAAATGTAACGTAGAGAAATAGCAACCTAAGATGCTTTTTTGATGAAAATAACCCAGAAGACATGCCTTGAGGCCCAGTTCGAGGCACTATATATTATGTGTCAAAATGTTCATTTTAGTCATACTCTTTTAGCATGTTGCATCACTTCAAATTATATCCAGATGTAATAAATCAAAGATAGCTGAAGAAGCCTCTTGGAAGAGTTTTTAAGACCAAAGAGCGAGTCCAGTTGCTTTGAATGTAAGATGTGACCTGAATAACAGACAAGCAGGATACCTTTTATTTCATTAGACATTTATCAAGTTAGGTTCCATCCGAGAGTCCGTTTCGAAAGAAGATGAGCAATGTTTCAAAAAAACAGCATTGCCAACACAAGAATTTAAAAGACAATTCTGTAAAATCACAGATCAGGTTAGGGTATGGTTAGGTTTAACTTCTCTGAGAGCACGGTTCCCCAAACGGTACGTGTTTTTCCACAACATGTTTTCATGAATTGTTTATGAAGTTAAACAAAATCCCTTGGTTGATGTTAGGCATCAACAATAAAAAGCGTGCGATTAAGACAAACATTGTCACGGGAAAAAAAAACTGGTCTCCTGCATGAAAGTCTGATTTGCTACGTGCCCATCCACCAACCTGACCTCCACGCAAATTTGCGTTTCTAGGACAGCAAAGGAATGATTGGATTGGTTAGGGTTAGAGTAAGAATACCAGGGTGAGCCAATCAGACGCACAGTGAGGCAGGGTCGGGCGGGCTATTCTTTCGCCATCCTAGGAAATGCAAATTCGTGACCTCCGCACTCTTTGCACCTTGCTACGTGAGGGCAGCACTATTACAGTACTTCCAGCATTGGCACTGACCATTGAAACTGGACATACATGGTGAGGTGCAGAAACTGCCTGTCTTTCTAAGGATGTAGTTAATAATAGGATATAGATTGTTTGCAAATAAGGTAGGCTTATTTTGAAGAAAAGATGATGATGAATCATGTTAATGTCCCCTGGGTGCCAGCGAACATGATATTTGAACAAGATGGCATAAGGCAAAGCAAGGCAAGATTATTGTATTGCAGTGTTCAACAAAACAAAAAAATACTAAACCACTTCAAATCATTAACCTGACTACAGAAAGATCTTCTGTCTTCCAACTTCTTACTGTCAGGAATATAATTAATATAATTTTCTGGCACTGTGAATTCAAAATTTGAGCGATGTACTCAAAACTTGTCCCGGGGGGTTTCTAGTGTCCAAAAAAATAAACAAATGCAAGGTTGTCTGGCTAGAAGATCTGGCACACCTTTCTGTCTGGCAAAGCACTGTGTTGGCCAATCGCATAAGTGCAAGTAGATTACTCTGTACCGTATGGTATTAGAAGGATATGGGACACAGTAATTCAAAATGAATAGCCGATTTGGGTGCACTGGTCTCACAATGCCAGCCATTCCTCCACAGCGCTGCGGAGGAGGGCCTGGCTAGTCCACACAACACTCTGGGAAGAGAGAAAAACGTGCTCTGGTTTATTGGCATTTCTTTAAACCAATCACAATTTTCTAGGCTGGTTCTAAATGCCGGACAGAGCCACAAAGCCAAACTCAGTTTGGACAACTAATGGGGCATCCGAAAACAGACCTCCAAAAAAACAGACATGCAAAAAGAGTGACATCCTGCGGTATTTCCAGAAGAAGGAAAATCCCGGAAGTTGAACAACGTGGATATAGACCATTAGTGCAATAGCAGTGGCATCACCAGAAGTTTGATATTGCTCATCTCAGTAAGGGTGCTCGGAAATTTAGAGTTTCCCGTTACTGTGCTGGTTTCATTTTTACTGCAAAACCTGCGGCAACTGCTTTTTACCCACTACCCACTCCGCGATTGTTACATTGTCATTCAGTGTACAACACATGGAGAGACATTCAGCTAAAAAAATACATACGTAAGGTTCACAAACCGGCATGCGTAAACACAACTCTGTATGTAAAATTCCAAAATTGTGCCAAAGATGAGGCTTGCACACAGGTTCATGCACAATTCAGCCTTATAGTCTAAGATTAACAAAAGCATGCTGCCAGTTACATATTGAAAATTATAATTAAGAAGGAAATTCTGAAGGATGCTATGGTTATCCAAGGGGTAGCCACAGCCCCCACAGGCCCCTCCCTGGCACCGCTAGAGCACAGTAGGCTTAAAAAGAGCATTATGGAATCACATCAGGTGTCCCATTAGAGTGGCATGTCAGAGCACCTCGTGCTTTTACTAATTTAATTCTTGATTAAAAGATGGGCCATAAAGACATCAGAAAGTGGCAGTTGAAAATGTAAGGAGCAATGTTTCTAAGCCATTCATCCAAGCTGAGACATAGGAACCAAAATAATTAACTAAGATATGGAAGAGTTCATGTTTATTAAAAAACAGCAATTGGATACCAGTACCAGGGCCAGCATCCAATGCCTTTCAGATCATTTTAGAGCCTGAAATGATTGTGATAACATGCCATCAAATGTGAGGTATTGTATTTCTTGTTGTAGTAAGTTTGCAGCTTGTATCGTCATTGTTTAATTTATAAGTTTTGCAAGGTCGAACCCCAAGTTCCTCAGTGTGTCTCCATCACAAACTACATGAAACATAATCTTCAAGCCATAATCATAAGTTACTGCCTCCCCACCTCCACACCAGCAGACCTCCCTCCTCCCTCCTCCCTCCTTTCCCCTATGGTACTCCTCCTGTGCTCTAAATCGGGTTGTTTCCCAAGAAGTGGGGAGAAGGACAACAGGGAGACTGCACTTTGCCAAGCGCAACCCTCTCTCTTCCTCTCTCTTTTTGCCTTCCTCCGTCTCTCTCTGAGGACAATCCTTTTTGAGTCCCAACCCACCCAGGAATATTAGTCTTATTGCATTTAATCACTGAATCCTAGCACCCAAAAGAGTTCAATTCATTAAAGGCACTCAGATATTCAGGCCAGCTGCTTCCTGGCGACTGGCTAAAGACAAGGTGGAGACAGACAGGCTCTGTGTATGTGTGTGTGTGTTCTCTCTCTCTCTCTCTCTCTTTCTCTCTCTCTGTCTCTTTTTTTCTTTCTCTCTTTGTGGAGACAGGGCAACCCAATCCTCAGCAATGCCCTGGCTGTGCTCAGCAAAATTTAGGACAGCCATACCTATCACACTACACAGAGGTGGTTCTGCTTATACGCTGTGATTGCATGTGTGTGTATGTGTAAGAGGTGAAGGAACTTGTGTAGAAGAGTCCACAGTATGTGTACTCATACAACTGTGCATGTACGCCTATATGTATGTGCGCACACACACAAACACACACACACACACACACACACACACAGATTTGCAAGGCTTTTAAGAGAGAGACTGTTGATCCCTCCAAAAGCAAGCGAAGCGGCTTACATCTTTCTGTTACAGAGGATTGGAGGTGCATTCTAATACAATTACGCTGACGGAAAAAAGTGCTTGTATAGGAGGAAGGAGGTGCTGTTGCAACATCTGCAGCTTGAAGCTCTCCAAAAGCCCTTCAGTGGTCAGTGGTGCCATATAGACAAAGGGAACTGAGTGGAACAAGGCGATTGTTGCAGGCAACAGGGTTGTGGTTTAGAGTGGACACGTATAATTACATTTGGAGTCCAGGACAAAACCAATTGGACTTCCTTTTTATGTGTTTTGTTAATCATTTTTAGAAAGAAGGCTCCTTTCAAGGACACGTGTGTGGAAGTGTGTCTGTCTGTGTGTGTGTTTGGGTGTGTGTGTGTGCCCTTGTGTGCGTTTTATGCAGAATATACTCCACAGACCAGATGGCTGCAGAGTGGCTTAGGAATCAATATTTAAGAGGAAAACATACCAACAATGCATCTGCATGTGTTTGCTGTATCCCTGTGATAAAATATTGACTCTCTGGTTTTTGCAAGAATTATCGGATGTGGTCAAAAATAGGATCTGCGGCTTACCGGCCTGTAGTTGCTTTGTGGAAGCGGTGATGACGGCTACACATTCGTGTCAAATGTGGCTGTAGACAGGCAGTGTGGATGTTTGTCATGAAATACTGCCACCAACAGCAGATGTCAAAATGTGTTGCTGGCAGTTGCTGTTACTTCTGTTTGAATGAACAGAAGTCGAGAGAGAGAGAGAGAGAGAGAGAGAGAGAGAGAGAGAGATGCCTCACTCAACTGTTCTATTTATTATCAAATGCTTAATCCAGTATTGCTTTTAATATGTCAGACTAAGCATAGAGTAGCATTTTTATCATTCTGAAGGACAAAATGCTAAAATCCCTCCTTCCCACCCCTTTACAATAACTAATTTCTTGCATATTATTCTCAGAAATATGTTTCCCTGAAATATATTTATTTATATAGCACTTTAAATACAGATGTTATAAAGTGCTTCACAAGAAAATTAAGGGCATTTAAAAAAAACAAAAATAAAAACAATACAATAACTATTAAAACATAATATACAATACAACAAATATTGTTGTATGTACGTATATA
>NC_048412.1:11600220-11690419 GCF_013103735.1 Etheostoma cragini
TCAAGATTGTGAAAAAAAAAACATTCAAAAATGTGGGGGAGATTCACAAGGAGTGGACAGCTGCTGGAGTCAGTGCTTTAAGATCCACCACCAAGAGACGCGTGAAAGACATGGGTTTCAACTGCCGCATACCTTGTGTCAAGCCACTGTTGACCAAGAAACAGCGCGAAAAGCGTCTCACCTGGGCTAAGGAAAAAAAGAGCTGGACTGCTGCTTAGTGGTCCAAAGTCATGTTTTCTGAGGAAAGCAAATTTTGCATTTCTTTTGGAAATCGAGGTCCCAGAGTCTGGAGGAAGACAGGAGAGGCACAGGATCCACGTTGCCTGAAGTCTAGTGTAAAGTTTCCACCATCAGTGATGGTTTGGGGTGCCATGTCATCTGCTGGTGTCGGTCCACTCTGTTTCCTCTGTATATATATATATATATATATATATATATATATATATATATATATGTATGTATGTATGTATGTATGTGTGTGTGTGTGTGTGTGTGTGTGTGTGTATATATATATATATGTGTGTGTGTGTGTGTGTGTATATATATGTGTGTGTGTGTGTGTGTATATATATATATGTGTGTGTGTGTGTATATATATATATGTATGTGTGTGTATATATATATATATATGTGTGTGTGTGTGTATATATATATATGTATGTGTGTGTATATATATGTATATGTGTGTATATATATGTGTATGTATGTATGTATGTATGTACAGTGAGGAAAATAAGTATTTGAACACTTAGAAATCATGAAGGGGTCTGAAATTGTCATCCTAGGTGCATGTCCACTGTAAGAGACATAATGTAAAAAACAATCCAGAAATCACAATATATTATTTTTTAACTATTTATTTGTATGAAACAGCTGCAAATAAGTATTTGAAAATCTGAGAAAATCAATGTTAATATTTGGTACAGTAGCCTTTGTTTGCAATTAAAGAGGTCAAACCTTTCCTTTTTTTTTTGATTATGTCTCTCACAGTGGACATGCACCTACGATGACAATTTCAGACCCCTTCATGATTTCCAAGTGGGAGAACTTGCAAAATAGCAGGGTGTTCAAATACTTATTTTCCTCACTGTATACGTATGTATGTATGTATGTAGATATATATATATATATATATATATATATATATGTATGTATGTATGTAGACATATATGTATGTATGTATGTATCTAGATATATGCCTGTATGTATGTATGTATCTAGATATGTATGTATGTAAGTATGTATGTAGATATATATGTATGTATGTATGTCTGTGGATATATATACATGTAAATTTGGGACATTGTGAAAATGCCATTCTAATTGTTTTTTTTCTTTAAATGTTGGTTAAATGATATTCTATCTTATTTGATAACCATTCTCCTCTACCAACACACATCTCAAGGACCACAATTGTGCCATTCCGTGGAGAACATACTTTGCACTTGACACTATTTTAACTGGAATCCGATCTGGAGTCTTTATGAAGAGTTAATCCCATCTTTTATTTTGAGTCAACAATACAGTGTGTGAATGAACGGCACAGCTGATGGGCCTGCTAAGACATCTCGTAGATTTCACACTGCACACAGATTAAGTTCTCCCTCTCCTGAGAAAGTATGCAGTTAGGACATTTGGCCTACTATGTGAGGGTTATGTGACCTATGTGATCTCTTGAATCACATCTGAGAGGAGAGAGGCCACATAGACAATCACATATCAAGGAAACACTCTTATTCAAGTAGAGGTGATTGGGATGAGGGAATGAGTTGTTTTATAGGTCACAATGCTAGAATTCACAGCAACAAAGGACGAAAGTATTTATACGTTTAATACTGAACATGAAGGCTTGGTATTCAGACAACGTTGCCATTGAATGCATTGCTGAGCCTCCCTTATGCTTCAGGAACGGTGGAAAGTTCTTATTCTAAGTAATGTGCAGATTTCCCCACAACATGAAAACTGAGAATGGCAAACAGCAAAAAACTAAAATCAGTTACTTTAACGACATGACTAGACTGATGAACTTTAATAAATTTGAAACTGTATTCCGATGTGAGTGATCTCAGGTAAGATATGTTATGAATAAAAAAAGGAACAAAAAACTTGGTCTGCGTTATTCATGTTATTGTTAATGACCCTCTTTAACATGCAAACACGTAATTTTGCAATCAGCTTTTTATGAATGGTTTATTGTCCTTCCAATAATATTGCTCTCTCCTTTCAAAACTCTGCATTATTGTCAAGCACTCAATTCTTTTAAATTTGTTTAACTTAGAACACACAAACACACACACACACACACATTCACACACACACACACAAACACACACAGCACATAATGACTCATTTTACCTTAAGGTTCTTTGGAACAGAGATGTTTTAATTAAAAGCATGTCAGTGCAACCTCAAGTGTAATGCCATTACCTGACTTCAATCTCTTTAGCCCATCTTTGCTATTTGGCTGCCAGGTTAATAGTACCACAGACTCAAGTGTTTACTGTGCCAAATGAAAACTCAAACTCGGGCTTGCTTTGTGGTCTGGTGGGGAAGAAACCGCTCCAACGCTCCAACTTTTTAT
This sequence comes from Etheostoma cragini, assembly GCF_013103735.1. Taxonomy (NCBI): domain Eukaryota; kingdom Metazoa; phylum Chordata; class Actinopteri; order Perciformes; family Percidae; genus Etheostoma; species Etheostoma cragini. The sequence goes on from NC_048412.1 coordinate 11,602,802, forward strand.
TTTCAGCGGTAATAGTCATAGAAGTTGACCTAGGTGTGATAATTAATGTGTGGCGTATGAGTAAAATGCGTGTGTGTGTGTGTGTGTGTGTGTGTGTGTGTGTGTGTGTTTGTGTAAGAGAGAATGAATTTCAGGAGGAGAAAAGAAGAAGATGAAAATGAGTGTCACAACACACACATACTTGTTACAGGCTGGCTTGTTTTTATTGTGCAGTGGTAAATAGGGTACGGGATGGGGACAATAAATGCTTTTCTTCACTATGCGTCTCACCAAAGCTTTAGAAGTCTGAAAAAAAATAAAGATGTTCACTTCAAATACTTGAAAGCATTTTCACTCTTGGAATATGGATCATGTAGCTGACAAGTTATTTTGAAGAATCCATAACATTCAGTAACGTAGGCCATTAGAACTGCGGAAATTAAAGATGAAAGAAACCTGTCAGTTTGTGGCATCGTTGCAGAATGGAGTATCTTGTATCACCATGAAGGAACTGTAAGGGAGACTGACGTGCAGATCTGTCGCGTCACGCTCCACTTCATTCCCATGGTTGACGTCAGGTGACTTTAACGCGCCAGCAAAGCATCCCGGGCAGGCGTGTCATGTAAAGTACTCGGTTGAACTATCCAGTAGAAGTTGACAAAAATCTTTCAAACTGACCTTTGTCGATCTGAAAGGAAGACCGATTCAGCAAATGCATGGCCTATTTCTCACTTAAAATGTTTTCAGAAGCACCTTTCTGAAACTGTTTTTGTAAAACATGACATCCACTGTCATGACAGTGGTCGGAAATTCTCGAGCAGCCAAGTTTGTCCAATCAGCTGCCGGTCAGGGGGGATGTATTACGTCGCAACACCACGTGTGAGTACTGTCGAAAAAGTGTATCACCAGAATAAGTCAGACTTGGAGATTAAAGTATTATTTTGCCCCAGCACTTGTTAGTAGTCCAATGTTGTGAAGATCTACTAATAAACACTGTAAGTTCCAAACCGATGGGTTACTTTTAGTTGAGGTTGACCATGATGTTACTGATTTCTCAAATTCGGGAACCATTATTCATTGATCTGAAGATGGTTCAACCTTGCAATGACTGATGGTGTAGCCAGCTTATATCCGGGCCAAGCCTTCCTCTTCTGTGCGCCAGCCATGGTTTATGGTACGATTTGCAACCAGACCCAAGCCTAGTTGACATTTAGGCTAATCTTTATGAAAATATATCTACATATCTGTATTTAAATACTGAAAAATCAAATGAAAAGACAATCGTCGGGTTTGAGGTTGCATGTTCCACGTTCCTCCTCTTTTGCTTTCCACACATGCTGTTTACGCGCACACAACCAAAGCCTGATCAAACATGATTGGTCAATACTTCTTGCACTACAAACAGAAACCAGAACACTTCCTAAAACAGAATTGTGGTTCGTTACTTCACATTCAGCGTTCATACCCTGATATGTAATGCTATTTTATGACTGATTTTAAGTTGGTTACTTTCCCATTTTCTTTATGGAAAATTGTGATTATGAGTCATAATAGACATACACATATATGTAGCAAAATTCGTTCTGTGCATTTAAACCATCTCTCAAGGGAGCAGTGGGCATTTACAATGCCCAGGACCAACTCCAGATCTGAGCCAGTGCCTTAAGGGGCACTGACTGGAGAACCTGCTACATGTTTCTGATGGTGAAGGAAACCCACGTAAACATACCATCTCCACACAGAAAGGCCTGGAACAACCTGGATTTGAACCCAAACCTTCTTGCTCTGAGGCCAGTGGGCTATTCCTTTCCAATGGGAAATTTAAAATGTAAGTACTACAGAAATAACATGACATTCTATTATTTAATAGATGTCACTAACTGGTAGGCACCAAATCACTGTAAGAGAATTGGGAATGTTTATGTTGAACAGAAGCTAACGAGCTAAACATGCACTATCTTACTGTCCCATAAGACGATTTACATGGTCAATAACTTTTATACTTCTTACTTTTCAGACTAAGTCAGCCACCTTTTCCTTTCTTCTAATTTCATTTGACGGCCATGCATGAACAGTCAAACATCAGGAGAATAATGTGTGGAAAGTAAGTAAACCCATAAATTATTGGTATCCCATCTGGTTTCAGTGCAAACGTTTGACGTACCAAATCCAGCTCATGGCCCTACATGCATGTCAATTTCATTTTTTTAGCGTGTAACAAAGAGGCTCTGACATAGAAATAAAATTCATAAGACACAGTGACTCATTTAGAGTGTTCATCTGAAGAGCCCTGTGCCAACGAGGAAGAACAGAGACTTCTGAACATTAATGAGAGTAGAGTGGTGGTCTCTGAGGAGCCAGTCTTTTGGTCCCGCTGCCTCCCTGTACGGTCCGAGGCGACTGGGCATGGCTTACAAGATCTGATTAGGTGTAAATTAAAACTTCATTAAGCGTCAGTGCCGATTAACAGAGTGGCGGAAGAACGCCTTTGTTTGAATTCATCGTATATAGCCATGTCGTCTCTTTGATAATGTTTGCATGTATAATGTATAATTGACATGCTTGTATGTCCTATGCTTTGATCATCAGACCACCCTGTGTGGTGGCGTTTTTAATTTTGAATATTTATGGAATATTCAAAGAAATGGGGTTAAGCAAGTCAAAGGTTCAAATTGAACACTGCTCCAGGTTTAACTTCTTGTGATTATACAGTTTATTGCATTAACTTACATTATAATTCAAGTACATAATGCAATCTATTTTTGTCTAGTTATTGCATTCTATTTTGCATTGTGCATCTGAGAAAAGATAACAGCAGCAAAGATCTGTTTAAGAGAGATCATTTCAGGAATTTTTATGATATTTATTTTACAATGTGACACTTTGATATAGGCCCTTGAATACCCTGAACGATCTGTGTTCTTTATTTCTTCACACAACAACCATCCAGCCTGAGAAAGAACCCACCCGGCGTCCCATGTGCCAGCCCGTCCATCGTCCCCCTTTCTCTGTCTTCCTCTACTGCTTATTCACTATCAATTACCCCGTGTTCTTTGCAATGCAGATGGAGCAGTATGCCGTTTAAATCCTCTCCGCCTTTACTTGACACACTAGACACACGCACACATGCACGCACACACACACACACCCACAACCTAGGGAATTAGGTTTTTCCTAAGAATCTGCAGGCAGGGGCAGATAACATAGAGTCCTAACTACCCAGAAGTGTGTCTGCAGGCATGCATTAAGTAGTGTGTGTGTGTGTGTGTGTGTGTGTGTGTGGTTGTTGTTTGTGTTTGTGTGTATATGAGAGACATTGTCCTCCTCCATCTCTGTGATACGCAAACACAGATACACAAAACCAAACCGTGGACAACTTGGCACACACACACACACACACACACACACACACACCCACACACATCAGTTTCATTATAAGCACCTGAATATAAAACTGTATTTATGAATTACTGTAAGGCATTGCCTTACAGTAATTCACCCCATATCACCTGCATGCCTCAACCCACCGCAAACACATTCAAAGTTGAGTGCATTGGATCACTCAGTAGCTATGAACATAAACACTCTCTCTCTCTCTCTGACATTTGAGGTGCCTGCCAACAGGGTTTGTAAATCTTGCAAGTCAGGTTTGCAAAGCATACAGAAGTATAGAATCTACACACACAAACCGGTACAACCCAGCCTCTCATGCACAGGCACAATATTGTCATTGTTCTAAGTTTTTGATGAAGACGAGCCAAGAACTCTCCTAATAAGGCAAACCAATGCTGGGAAGTACCTTCACTGCTGATAAAGTGTAACAATGATACTGGTGTGACTGTGTCTTATTGCTTAAGGTGACTAAATCATGACAGTACAAATGTTACCCTTGATGGTTAACATTCAAAATACACACAAAAGAGAACTAAAATAGAAAAAAGGGTGTTTCGAGTTCACTTTTCTTCCAAGCGCCTCAGGCACTTTCAATTAATGGAGAGGTTTAAGCAAGTGCGCACACACGTGAACACATCAAAACCTCTGCTTAGGGGTTCTGCTCAATGACAGATAGGTTACAGCCCAGTAAAAATTAATGATGAAGACAAATTGGAGCAGCACCTGGCCAGCGATTTATCAAAGCCCCTGCAGCTGAGATGATGTTTTTTGCCTGCGAGGGAATTCAACGCATTTCATTGAGAAGTTTTTTTAAAACCACCACAGAAGCCTGGAGAGAGAAGAAAGAGAGAGAGAAACACACACACACACACACACACACACACACATACAAATTGATTTCAATTGTTAATGTATTTAATTGAGTAAAGTACTGTAATGCACATACCAGACAGGTAGTACAATAAGATAATTAATAAATCCAAGTGAAAGCTTCTACTGACACATGGATTCCACATTTGAAATATCATTGAGTTACAGAGAGAGGACAGCAGATGAACAGAGACACTGACTTCTTTTTCTCTCTACAAAGTTGTGAATACGATTCTTGACCGCAATTCATTTTGACAAATCACTACGCGGGGCATCAGGGTAGTTTGACTGTGTCGAACATTGCCTCACACCCACAGTTTGATAACCTCCCCACCTGCACACGCTCTACCACCAACACTTCTCCTGCAGGATATTTGACGGAAAGATAAGCTCAGATGGCGAAGATGCCCTTTTTTTTTTTTCCTCTTCCACAGTAAATTCATCTCTAGCAGGAGAAAATTCTCAAGGCGATAAAAGGTACATGAAAAGGATGTGGGAGGAGCTGTTTCCACAACTTCTGTCTCTAACCGGCTGTCAATCCGAGTCTTTGTAAGGAGAAGATGAGTGGCGCGAGCTCGAGTGGGGCTCTTTAAAATCAGAAATGGCCAATTAGTGAACTGTCAGGTGTTGATTTCTTTAACCATACTTCTTAAATGATTTTTCTTTTTTCCGATGCCATGTGATCTTGATCAGATTTCTTTCTGGAGCATTTGATAATATTTGATGAGGGTCACGTTACACCCTCTCTGATATTAAAACTTCAGGGATGATGATGGAGAATTTAATTGCCCCAGTTTAAACTCTGATGAACTTGTGATGATCACAAGCCTTCCATCTTGCCTGTATTTACTGTGATTGCCATCCAAAATCATTTGAAGCAATAATCCAAATGCAAAGCCTTGAAAGAGAACATTAACAAACAAGTAAAGGTTTAAGTAACTTCACTAATACCTACGAGGAAGATTGCTGCACTTTAACATTAACTATCATCTTCAAGTGTTCTTTAGTCGTGAGGATAGAATGGTATTTTCTTAATTGAAGGGTTGCATACATCAATGAAATGGTCTTTTGTTTACATAGATTGTTCCATGTAATGCTCATAACAAGTGACACTGTCTATGCAAATTTCAATTTAACAAAATGAGAAATATCAGTTTATTTTTTTTATTTTAATATTTGTTACTACAAAACTCTTCCCCTGTTTGTGTGCGGTGTATTGTTTCCTGTTCACACTAAGGTCTATCTGCTATTTGTAGGGTCTTATGAGAAACCTCAGGGAGCATGTGTCCCTTCACATTCCCCCGGGGTCCTAAACTGCAGAGGAGGTAGAGTGAGAGATCTATGATTGATGGATGAAAATGTGCTTTCTAACCCTTTAAACCTGGGTCAATTGTAAGGCCTTCTTAGAGGTATTTAACTCAGAGTTGTGTGCGTCTTCTCACACAGTCACACACTGCAGGAGTATTGTAGACAATACTGATGATGTCAGATATAGATCAGTCTACTGTAACTATACCTCCGGCCAGCTGTGACTCTGCCCCAGTTATGCTCTTTGAGAATGACTCAGACTATACGTGTACTTGTGAATTTCCACAACCTGTTATCCTACAGTCCTGTACCAATCATCACTGCTGTGCAAGCATCATATATCAATTTAATAACAAAAGGAACAAAGCTTCTGGGGAGGGTGTTAAAAGCTTCTTTTCCCTACTATGTATAAAACACCAACTACCTGCTAGATTTATACGTATTTTTTGAATTAATGGTCAATAAACCTAATTTATAGGAAATTATGCCTCATTTTTTAGTTAAAAAGCAGAAATTATGATTTTTTTGTTCAGTCGAGATACCGTTTCAAAAATTATATTTTTTTAAAAGCAAAAAAATTTAACCATGCACACAAAATTAAATTAAAGTATAGATTTTTGTTGTACTTGCGAAGGTGTTCCGTTTTATTTTCATGTAATTAAAATTAGGTTGAAATGTCACAAATGTCACAAATCCATATTTGTGACATTTAGACTACGGGTCAAATTTGACCCAAAGACAAGTTGCAGATACACAGAGACATATAAAGTACACAAACTAGCCCTGGCCATGAAAACTCACTCTTTCTCACACACACGCACACACACACAGACACACTGTCACACACCACAATACACTTTCCTCCACTACAGTGGCTGAACACAGAGTACATCACTAGAGGCAAGGTTACCTTTGTTGTTTTGGCTCTCCTTGCCAGATGCCTTTTGTAGGTGCCTCTCCCTCAAGCACTTTGCGGATGCTGGAATACACAATTGCACATGCACACAAACACACACACACACACACACACACACTGGGACACATAGGCAAGCACTCACTCACTGATGCACACAGACACATTATGACATGCACGCAAGCACACAGTTACATACAGGCTCACTCATATACACTTATGTACCACCTCCACCTCGCGACTCCTCAAACACACACACACACACACACACACACACACATACACACACACACACACACACACACACAAACATACAAGCCCACACACAGTAAACCCCCACAACCCCTGGGTGATGAACAACATCTGCTTATCCGCCCCGCCGTCCCTGCCCCTGGCGTGGCTGCTGGCTTCCTCCTGGCTGCACTGCCACAATGTCATCTTGTCTGCCTCTCTGTCAGCCATTACTAAAATGTGTAGTGACAATCAGGCTTTTTTTACACAGGCCGCTTCCCTCACGTCAGCCTGGGACCAGTAGTTCCGACCTGCACAGAGGCTTGGTAAAATGATGTGGTGTCATCTTCCTGGTCTGCAGGGAGTATTCCAATGGTCCAGGACAGGACTTTACATGATGGGTCCTACTTTTTCATGGTGAAAATGTAATTGATTACCCGGCATAGGCCTCTCTGGGTCCCGCTAGACTGTAGGACATCTGTCCTCATTGTTCACAGTAAGACCTTTTTTTCTCTCCACATACTTGCCACTGTCCTAAACAAACAAATATTTTATCTTTGCAGTTATTTCTTCTCAACCGAATCACTGAACCGGAGTATGTTTTTTTTAGTTGCAATTTGGAGGAACTATCATAGTTGATGTAATAATTAAGAAACAAATTAAATAAAATATACTTCAATAATTCCCATGGGGAAAATTACTATTTTTATAGCAAGAGGAGTACATGCAGTTTTTTGCCACAAATAAAAATAAACAGAGAGACAAGTTTTGAACATTTATTGTGTTTAGAAATCACTTTCTTGTGTGATGATATAAAAATCAGAAACTATTACAATCAAAACAATTGAAAAGGTTTAATTAAATTGAGGGAATTAAAAATACTCTGGATATAACTTCTTACCTAAGCATCCCAATGTACTTAGGTGTTGATATTTTAAAAGCATGAATATGTCAGCAACGAGAGGAGCTGATGCTGTTTTTACATTAGAAATAAAACAGTTTTGTGTAATAATGATCAATTAATCAGAGGCTGTTGAAATTGCAATGTCTTTGTGAAGGTTGTTTTCTCTCAGATTACAGGTCCATGTACCAGTGACAGCTGCAGGTTGTGAAACGGACACAGTTTTAAAGACGTCGGTAACGTTGTAAATATGAAAAGAAAATGACAACGTAACAATAACGTACGTTGGTTAATGTTACGTGAGCAATTACAATAATCTGACTGTTTGGTTTCACATGGGAGACAAACAGTTGTCCAAGGTAACTGTCCCTTGTTTGTTTGATCCATCCATCCACCTCCACCTCCTCCCCAAGGGGGCTTTGATTAGAAACGTTTTTGTGGGAAATGTCAAAAAACAAATGTAATCCAGAAGAAAATACATTTCACTAAATGGCACTGAACAAGAAAACATCAACCCCACTTCCACTCACGTTCCCACAAACACCTGGCCGCTCACACAGTAATACCCTCTGCCTCAACACTTCTGCGTCTGCCCTGGCTCTAAATAAACTACTGGAGCTGCAGGGGGCAGGTCACAGAGGATGTTGCAGCAGAAGCACATTCCCTCTCTCTCTTTCTCTCTCTCTCTCTTTCTCTCTCTCTCTCTCTCTCTCTCTCTCTCTCCATAACTGTCTTGGCCAGTGGATCCCTGTTACTTACAGGTCTGCAGACCTGCAGTCTCTTGACACAGACAGATGACATATTTATTAGCTTGTCGGATTCTTCTCTGCCTTCCTCCTTGCACACACACACACATGCATGCACGCACGCACGCGCCACACACACACATACGCACACTCACACAAAAAGATAAACTGCTTTGTTGCCGACTTTACAATCCACACTTTTTCGCAAACTCTTTCTTGTTTCTCTCTTTCGTCTGCACTCTTTTTTCGTCTTTATCTCCCTCTCTCTCTCCCTCTCTCTCTCTCGCTCTCTCGCTTATACCTAAGCTAAACAAAACAATTGGCTCCGTTGTTGGCTAATTGGGATGGGCTCCCGTGGCGAGGTGCGGGCAATGCACTTGATGAGGCATAAAATGATGATTAATTAATTTACTGCTCAGTTGGTCATCAAACTGAGAGCTTTATGAGACTCCCAGCAGTCAGCCAGCCCAGCCCAGTGCTACACACACTCACAAACACACACACACACACACACACACACACACACACACACACACACACACACACACACACAGGCACACTCACAGAATATGGCTTATGCATTCACAGCTTTTTGCAGCTGCCAGCCCTGGGCCTGCACACAAACACACTCACAAACACACACACCAGTGATCCGTGTGGTCAGTGGTGTGCATGGAACGAGCGGCCAGCCCTGCCTTTGCAATGACCTGTGTTGGAAACTGACTTAAGCGTGGAAACGCAACCAATGTGTGTTCACTTGGGACTGAGAAGCAGAAAAAAACACCACTTAACCAAGTATGTGGAACATAGATTACTGTACATCTTATAATTGTTCTATTAATTTTCTGCCACATGTCACGTTTTGGAATGTCCATCCAGTATTGCTACAGTACATAAATCAATTCAAGTGTAACATTACAACATTTTAGCAGTAGTAGTCCTAAAGCCCATTATCCTTTTTAAAATAAACTTGGGTGTGCTATTTAACGATTTAATCCTCAAATTTTGGAGCCAGTATATATCACTGAAGCCCTTCAATTATTTGAAGCGAGTAAGATGCCATCTCTTCATATACACACTACTGTAAAATGTTGGCATTGCTTGAGAAATTCTTCAAATAATATCAACAGTTGCACTGTTCATCACACACCTAACCCAGAATTGTGCATGCATTTACCCTATATCTGCTTGCCAAACAAAAAAAGGATTTACACGCCAATCAAAATTAAAACCCAAATAACCAGAGAAAGGAAAACAAGTTTTCTTGCACAGGTTTGATTTTGACTTTAACTGTCCTTGCATTTAAGCTCTACCTGCTTTTAAAAAGAAAAATATATTTATGTCTTATGTCAGATACACTAAAAGAGAGAGAGAAAAAGAAGGAGAGGGGGGGGAATAGAAAAAAGAAAAGCAGTGACAGATAAAACGGAAGTGATAAGCGTCAGGGAGAGAAACTCCCGGGCTCTTGAACCGGCCGCTGCATCTTCATTCCAGTCTGTTTATTTCAGCTCTGTCAGTGTGATTGATCATCTGATGTACCTGCGCTGCCAATCTCTCTAAAATACTCTTCTGTCTGACTCTTTTTTTTTTTCTTCATCTTTTCTCACCACCTCTCAACTGATATGTAAATCCAGCGAGGAAAGTCAGAAAGAGGACAAGGTGCCAAGTCAAACATTTTAAGTAGAGGCATTAGGAGCCCTCTTAAAGCATCTCAGGGTTGTTCAACAATGATCGTCTCGTCGCCATCAAACCGTTGCTTGTCAGGATAATGCAGCGTGAGCAATATGTGGTGCCGTCGTTGTGTAGTTTTGATTGTATAAGACCTCTAGTTGTCTATTACGTCCCTGTGGTATTATACATTTCTATAGGGATCATGTGGAATATTGTCCATATAGAGGAATTTGCTTTGTCTTTGGCTTAACAGCAGGTCATCGCTACCTCAACACATGAATTGTTCTGTTCTTAGTCTGGGTAATTTAACAAGTCAGTTTTCTTTAAAGTCTTCAGAGCCTAGCTTAATGTTTTTTATTTGTTCCCTGCCAAGAAAGCTCGTGCTTTTTTCACATCATGCGGTGTTCTGATTTCCATATCCAAAAATAACTATTTGAATACCATTTTAAAACACAGAGGCGTGTGTATCTTGTGAATTACTCCACTGAAAATACTACAAATAGGTTATATAATCATAAAATGATGGATGGGAAAGTTTGTAAGTACACCAGGAGTTTATTTAGATAACACTTGCCTGGCTTCTTCTCTGCTACTGCTACCGGCAGTAAGACTAGTGTTTAGGGACGTCTGCAAATTACACAGACGAGATACAACAAAAGATTCTTCATCTGTGCTCTAAATGGATTGCTAACCTTTTGCTGCAACATGTAGCTAACGCCTGAGTTTTTTTAGCGTGATGTGTATGTGACCTTCCAGTGTTTGTCCAACACTTTACAAAGTCAGCCAGAGACCGTGTCTTTAACCTGGCGATTTTGCCTTTTTTTTTTTTTATTGCTGGTAGCCGGTAACTATTTTGGATATGTAGATATTGTTACAGCAAACTTGTAAACATTTTTTAAGTTTCAAGGTGGGTTAAGATTTTGATTGCATAGCTTTGTTGGGAAGGGGTGTAGGACTTGATTATAGGAGCTCGGAACAATAGAGCCCATGATATTTGAATTAATGCAACTTTGCACATATTTGTATTATTGTAAATTAGGTGTGAATTTGAATGTGTTAAATTGTATACGGTGATGTTTTGTATTTCACTTGTTTTTCCTACCTGCCCAGGGACTACGGGTGGAAAACAACAATTGTGCCAAAACCTGGTGCAATACATCTCTCCACAAGGTAAATGTTTACATTACATTACATTTTCCTGGGAGGTCTACAGGCACTAATGCCTGCTGCTCACACATTCTGGCATGGTGTGCAGCAGGGAGCAAAAATGCCATACACTAGACATTTGACCTAACTCACTAATGCAATTGGAGTATTCCAGTGCAAAATAATACACTTAAGTATGGGTTGAATCCAAACCATCACATACATGTATGAAAATGTGGGTAAACAAAAACACTTTTTAGCATTCCATGGGAACACCACTAATAACAGTGGCTATGCACCAATGACACCAGTGTGAACCAAAAACAATAAAGTTATCCTGTTTACCAATTTCTCCCTTTTTCTCTTGCTCTTCCTCCGTGAGACTCCCTCCTTCCTTCACCAAGTCTCATAATTGCTTTAGGACTCTGTGGATCCGCTCCTGAATTCAAAGGTGGGGAGTAATAATTGGATTTGCGGCAAACATGCTGAGCTGTGTTGCTCTCACTGTCCGGTCCTGTCCTCAGGGCTACACACCGCCCTTTATATATCCCATCCACGCACCTAGAAAAGAGGATATGCAGTAGAGCCCCATATAGGAGGTATGTATAGTGTGTATGTGGGAAGCTTAAAAGGTGACTACATTTAAGGGGCCACTTGGTGTTGAACATTTTGTGTGTTTCTGTGTGTGTGTGTGTTTGTGAAAACACACATTGCTTCAACTAGTTTATCAGAGGACTGACATCGTGTAAAAGATCTAAGGCAGAGCCATATAATGAGTGTTTGTGTGACAAGGCGAGAGAGTGACTGTGTGCGTGTGTGTGTGTGTGAGTGTGTGTGTGTGTGTATGTGTGTGTGTGTGTGAGTACATCTTTGGGGTCTGACAAGATGTCTGTAGCTGCAGGTGAAGAGTCTTGGCTGAGGCCCTGATGCAGTCTTCTTGGCAGGCTTAAGTCGGCGTCACATCAAAGCTTAAACCCTGGAGATATGGGAGTGTGCCTGTGTGTTTGTGTGTGTTTATTGTGTGTGTGGATCTTAGTCTGTGTGTTTGTATGTATTTGGGGTTGTGTTGCTAAGCAGTTGTCCACACAGTAAAGGAGAAATGGGTCTTCTTTCACACTGTCATTTCTGTTTTTAATTTGATCACTGACAGATATTAACATTATTTAAAAGCATCTTGAGGGCATGCTGAAAAGGATAAATTGACTCCAACCTAAGTTACACAGCATCATGTATCACAGACTAAAACCCTTCTCTTTGATTTATCACAGCTAAACTAAGAAATTATACATTTGTAACTCAATTTTTATTCTAAATGATGTTTCAGAAAAATACAGAAGCCAGCTAGCAGTCTCACATCATAACAAGTAAAACCATCAACCCTGACTCACGTAAAATTATATTTTGCTTGTCCATGTAAAGAGGTGGACAAAGTGAAAATAATAGATGTTACGTTATCCAATACAACACAACCAAAAACGTCAGCCTCAGTGTGAACACACAAAAATGAGAAGTAGTCTCAAGAAAATAGATTTGAAATAAGGTGTTACTTAGTCAGTGGAATTGCGTTGTATCACACTGTACAGGTAAGCAGTTTTTCTGTGCTTATTCCTCTGGTCTCCACATGCAGAAACAGTAACTGTTCAATAATAGCAGTGCTGTCAACAAACAGAGGTTCATCTCTTCGTCAAATAGCAACTCTAACTCTAAATAAGTCATGGCCAAAAACAAAGAACACAGGTCATTGTGGTCAGAACATGGTCTGTTATTGGACATGACAAATGGTTTTTCATGTCTCCTTAATTTTCTTTGCTGTTATTCCCTTTTGCTCCTGGGTCTTTCAGGTGCCAGCCCATTCCATTACGGGGCATTCTTCTGGGGCCGAGAGGGGCTGACGGACAAGGAGAAGCATTGTGATACTGCAGTGACCACATACAGTAAGAGAGTGTTTAGCTTCAGACTATGACCTGAGGACACATTTCAGCAAACCCCAGTGGACACATATCCATGAAAGATTTAAACAGAGGATAGGTCCATCCGAAACTCTTCTCAAGATGTCCTGTTCTTAAAAACAAACAAGACATAAGGGGGGGAGAGTACAGTGTGTTCTTGTGTGCATTTCTTAACCCTCTGCTGTGTCAGAAATGTTTCACCTTGCACTACACACACACACACACACACACACACACTAACAATAACACACGCACATTAAACTGGACAGGTGAATGACTGTACTATAGACCTTGTCAATTCAGTTCAAACTATACCTGACAGTGAGACACTTGCAGTGCAGTGACCAGAGACAATCCCTTACCCTCTAAAAGAGCTAGTGCAAAGGACCTGGCTTCATGTGTCTGCAGTCAGCCTCTGTTTTCTCACTTTGACAGCTGATCGTATTTCACCTATGTAGAAAATGTGGGTTAACAATGGAAACAAACCACTGATAATCCATTGTTTAAAATAAAAACATGTTTTAGAGTAAACCTGAGTTACAACTAAGGAAAATGCAGCATAAAACATAGCTTGTAAAACAATGTGCAAGCTAAAATCACCTTAACTGGATATTAAATAATCAGGACGTAGACCCATTACAAAATAAAAGTTCTTATCCGGTTTTGGATGAGTGATGTTGATCTGCTCTCCTGCTAGTTGCCCAGATGACCTCTTTGTCGCCGACAGACGGTGGTAAACAGAGTCGCCCGAATACCAAATTATTTATAAGCTGCACACCAGTCAACCACCCCCACCTTTGTACTCTAATTTGGCTTCATCAAAGTATATGTGTCTTTTTTGTGCGAGTGAGTGCATGTACACATCTGCGGCGCTAGTGTACATGGCTTTGCTTGCTCCTGCTGAGGTTTGCATTGACATGTGTACAGTATGTCTGTTTAATTCAAGGGTTCTTGTTGCCATAGATGTTTGATGCAGCAACAATGGTCCACTGACCTTTTGATCCACTAAATAGTTAATGAGTGATTTGATTAGGACCAAGAGGCCCCACTTATTACTGCAGATGAGATCAGTGTCTCGGTCAAAGAAGGAAAAGGGATAGCAGGGTTTGTGACAGAGAGACACGTTTTCATCCTCAAGTGTCATCACTCTGTTGTTGATTTGTCTTGGTATAGTTGTGCATGTTTTTCACATTGACTAACCTGCTTCCAACTTCCAAGCATTTAAACAAAGTGCATTCCCACATGTATTTATTGTACTAAGTGCATGCACATTACCATATGACAGTGTGTAGACAGTTTTAGCAATTTATAATTTTTTGAATTGGATTTCAAATACCTTTTGGGACATTATTTGGGATCAAATCTGTACTGATACAGTATGTATCAATTCACCTGCCAGTGGCATGACAGTTAAGCACACATACACACACACACACAGTCACACACACACACACACACACACACACATACGCATACACACACACACACACACACACTCTCACACACACTCTCACACACACACACACACACACACACACACACACACACACACACACACACATGTCATCTCAGTCCAGCTATGAGCTAGGCTGAGCAGCAGCCAAAACAACAAGCACTAATGTCACACCGTCCTCTCTGCTTCTTTCCCTCCTCTACTCAATAATTCAGTGCAAGGTGTCAGACAAAGCTGCCCTGGCTCATACAACCCCTGTAAAAGACACCACTGCTTGCTTCACTGATTTACATCTCTACCCCCCACCACCTCCTTGTCGCAATTAAACATTTGTCTAAGTGTTTAGAGGTTAGTGCATGCAGACAAAACAATAGTGGCAACTAAAATAAGGCGTGCGTACTTTACTTACACACGGTTCCCTGTGTGTACACTGTGGAGAAACATTTTAAGTTCATTGTTGACCTTTTCTAAATATCAAGTAGACATCTACAGTTAAATCTTTACATGGGAATATTTGTTTTTGGAACATTGGAAAGACTGTTTGTTACCTTTATTACTTTTTTATCACAGTCATGAGTGTTCTTTAGTAAACGTTAATGCTGTAATTTCCCATGCTTAAAATGTAGCCCTCCTAATGGTTAAAAGTCACTTATACATACACATACATGCACTGTGCAGTCCCTCAATGCTGACTGACACCGCAACACGTTTCTATTTATACCATTACCTGAATGAGACAAATGTGTTACACATCTGAACAGTGTGTGTCCCTGTCTAATACTTTGGGGGGTTTGTTGCTGTGACTAATGTTGTAAGAGAACCTCAATTTACACACTTGTCCTTGAGCACGTAATTAGATCAGATCTGTGACTCAGTGGTCCATCTAGTTATTGTTCTTAAAAAAAAAAAAAGCACATGCGTCTTTTGCAACCCTCCCTCACTGACTTATAAAGGCACGTACCTGCAGACCAACATGAAGCAGGTACACATGTGAGCACATAAACACACATGGCTAGCTTTGCAAAATCTGACAAGGGCTATAGACACACGTTGTTCGGACACAGAAATGCATACACTCTGTAATCTAATCCAGTATAATTTGAGTAAAGGCCTGGCTGCCCTGAATGCAGAAGTGGTTGCTCTTTTTTGGTAAAGTGTTTGAACTTGGCAAAGGCAGAGAACAAGATGCTCAAGTGATGTAGCAGGTGTCGGGGGGGCGGGGGGGAGAGAGAGAGAGAGAGAGAGAGAGAGAGAGAGACAAACATTTGTTGTTTATTCCATGGATATTTGCACTGCTCCTGTCACCTGGCAATCCCAAACTAATGAGCAGTTGCTGTGGTGATTTTGCTGTAATCTAGGAATATGAAGATGTGAACTCTCAAATTACGCAACAGATTGTGAGAAAGCCAAAAATTAGCCAGGTTATGTGAAAGTATATGCATCCCAAATGTCAGTAATAATCATTATTTGCAAAGGAAAACTGTGCACGCTCATAACTGTGACAGGAAGGTAGGCTGAGTTGAACAAGAAAGTCAGACTGTGAATTTGTTAAATTTTAAAATGTACAAATAACGTAATACGCCTACTGTTTACCTCTTTTATACTAGGTTAGTTTGTTTTAAGCCTCTTTGAGCATATGGATGCTCATGTTTTTGTTGTTGTTTTAGTAATATTTCTGAATTAATTATTGGTGAGTACAATAAATTGAAATATCTCAACATAAACTAATGGCATTCCAGCCCAGAATTAAATATCAGAGATTTTTTAGAACCGAGACACTGCAACTCAGAGTATTTTTCTTTATCTCTGTCACATGGGTTTCTCCAGTGCCACGCTTATCTAGGAAACTAGCAACTAGTCATAAGTGTATTGATGCCAATAGGAGAAGTGAAGGTGAACACAGATTATTACCTATTCTTTTGCCCCATAGTCACCAAGGTAAATATTGGATTCATTTTTTCACAAGCCACACATCTCGCAAAACATTCTGACACAAAATGGTACATTTTTCACATGGACAAAGCAGGAGCTGATTCTGTCAAAGGAACAAACGCTGTGTAAATAACAAACAACGTTTGCTAACGTTCACGAACACCACAACACACATTTTTGTAATGCTATATATGGCTTTTAGCTGTGTAAATATCTAATGTTAGCAAATAAAAAAGACTAAATTATGCTAGTATAACTTTTCTTCCATCCACAAAACATTCATTACACCTTTAAACAAACACTTTCAAACAACTCATTTTAATTAGAAAAAAAGACGTACGAGCCCAAAAGGCTTGATTGTTTAAATGAACATTTTAAAGCCATTTTATTTGAGTCATTCTATCCTCAACGTGAGTGTTCCTCTACAGTTGAGTCCAGTTTGCCTGGATCCTTCTAGTTAGTCTTTTAGTTCCAGTCATATTACAGATTCAGAGGTACATAAGTTGTTACTTGGTTTGTAAATTACCTTACAGACAGAACTCAGTGTGTGCAGGCGGAGGGTAGCAATTCGTGCTTCAGGGGTCAGTCCTTGGGCCACCTATATTTATTCTCTATCTCCATAACATTAATCACAACGTGTCTACTGTGAATCTTTTTTTTTTTTGCTGATGACACTATACTGTATTGCTAAGCACCCACCCCAGTCTGGGCACGCTCAAAGTTACAACATGCTTTTAATAAAGTTCAATAGAATCTTTATGATTTAAAAATTGTTTCAAATGTTGAAAAAACTAAAGTGATGCTACTTTTAAATTCACAATCTAAAACCACCAAACCTGACTTGAATCCTAAATTCCCAGGGTATGAAGATTGAGTGTGTTTCTAAGTACAGAAATCTTGGCATTTTGGTTAACAAATCTCTCTTTTAAATGTCACATTCAGCAGCTGGAAAAAATATTACAACTGAAACTAGGTTTTTATTTCAAAATCAAATCCTGTCACTGTCATGTCTGTACTTGATGTTTATGCATGCATCCCTCGTCTCAAAGTTTGCATGCACTGGACACTGACTGCATAAATCTCTGAGGTTCATCACTTTTTTTAACTTTTAGAACCCTCACCCACCATTGTGAACTGTTTGAACGTGCTGGATTACTACTAATTTAGGAAACAGAAAGTGTGTTTCATTGAATTGATGCAGCTTGCAATGCACAGCTTAAAATGTGCTGTAGTTATATGCCATTGTGAACATAGCATGCTTACAATAGCATTTAGCTCAAAAGACATCTGCGCCTACAGCTTCACGGTGCATGTAGCGTGGCTATAGACTTTCCATCTTGCCCTAAATTTTCTGTAATCTGTTTTCTAATTTGCTGCCCATAAATCAGCATAACCAATACTTAGGCACAAAAATGTATGTTCTTTGTCTCCTCCCCTGCATACTTTGATGGTAAAAATCAAATATGTCACACCAGGTGTGAAATAACGTTCAATGGCCACTAATATGTCTTGCAGGCATGAATAAGACTGGAAGGGTACTATCTTCCTCTTTCACTTTCTTCATTGCTGCATTTACCACTGCCTCCTCCTTAACTCCTAAGCTGCCCTCTGTAGCTGGTGGGACATGGGGGACGCTGGGAGCCACCCTTGACAATGATGGATTTGACAAGAGGAAAGTGTTAATGATATTCCCCCTTTGATGGCTAGGGCTACTTCACACACATTTGCATTTCCATTCATCATCCCAGCATTTATCATTATGGGGTGGCTGCCAGATCTAATTACAGTCCTGGGATAACGGGGGTGACGCGCCTGATATGAGGGCCCCCAGCCCCTTACTCATCTCTATTTCTCCGCGTTTGTCACTTCCTCTCATTCTCACTTGTTCACTTTAATTTTCTCATCTCACGCCCCGTCTTTCTGTTATTTGTTATCTTCTTCTCAATCTCTATCTGTTTTCTTTCATAATCTGCAACCCCTCCCTCCTCTCTGTTTATAGGGAAACATAGGAAAGTATCCAGGCAGGAAGTGCAGCCGTGTAGGACCAAACCCAATTAACTTCACTCTAAATGAAGTCATTTGAGGCCTCTTCATTAGAATTAGCCGAAGAAGAGAGAGAAGCTGGGAGGGAAATAAATAAATAAGGGATGAGTTTCAGTTTCATATCTCTGTGCTCGTAGGCCTCTCTCTTTTCTGCTCCTGTGGGGTGATTTAAGCAGTGATCCAAAGAGATCACATTAGGAGGTTAGTGATTATCCCCTTATACGTTTATCAACGCTAATTATTCGTGACCAATCACTTGTTGCAAAGAGAGTGTTGAATTTTACACCGTCATTAGTAGTTTGCACTAGCAGTATTTGTGAGTAGTATTTTCCCCCCTTTTACTTATGATTGGTCTGTTTTAATACATAAAAATGTAATCCATTTTTGCTGCTGCGGAAATATTCTCTTTGTGAATATGTATTACAGTAAGAAGTTGGATCACTCATCTCCTTTGTTTTGGATTGTTCAAATGTAAAATATCATCTCTTTCTCTGATTCTTCTCATCAAGCTTCTCATCAAAAGTGTATGCTATAACCCATTGTTTATAGCTGTTCGTTACAGGACAAAGCGCACTACTGTAGTACCACAGGGGGCTGCAAGGTCACGGTTGGACCTCCTACAAACCACTAAGACCATCTCTCTATTTATCATGCACACAGCATGATCTAGGCAAGCCTGAGAAGAGTCATCCTTCAATAGGCAAGCGCAAGCACACAACACAACAAAACAGACTGTCTGCCAAAACTACTTGACACAACTGTTCCGTCTACAGTAGGCCTAACGCATGAGAAACTGAACGTCCTTTGTCAAAATAAACATCAGGCGTCTGCACTTTTGGTAGCGTTACTAGATGTAGCTTGTTTGCCACTGAACTGAAAGAACTACAATTTATCCTTTTTAGGAAGAAACCACTGACATAAGGAATGAAGAAAGACAGAAATGACCAGAAGAAAAAAGTGGATAAGTAAAGTTTTAAGATACGTAAGTTAGTGATATAAAAGACACAAGCCGTTTAATCAGAATTTTCTTCAGATAAAGAAATGAGGGTTGGGGTTGTGGGTGGTGAGGGTGAAACAGGAGACCTTTCGTGAGTCGACTCTTGCTGGACAAATTACCAAAAGACCCAGGGAGAAAGATAACGACAGCATGAATCGAGGCATTGCCTGGCTTGGAGGAAATGAAAGGTGCCCTGTACGCAGATAACCATTGTGTCGACTTACACAGCAAATTACTTGGCTGGCTGTTATAACTGGCATGAGACGCACCATCGTTAGATGTGACATCGTTGGGGGAGGTAAGGAACAAAAGTCATGTTCTGAAAACAACTTCAACCAAGTTGTTTCCTTTTGCTGTTTGGCCATCATAGCAGACGGGCCTCTGTGATAAGGTGCTGGTAACTTGAACAGCAGAAAAAAGATGTCAGACAAGGGTGTGCGCACACACGCACACACATGCAAATGCAAAGACACATACAACTGCCATATGTTTCAGGAAGCTGGGGACCCTTCAAGATGAGAGGGGCTTCTGAATTATTGATCAGTGATTAGCAAATGCAAAAGAAAAGAAATGTTACCCTTGATGTTGACTGGATGAGCAGTGTGTGTGTGTGTGTGTGTGTGTGTGTGTGTGTGTGTGTGTGTGTGTGTGTGTGTGTGTGTGTGTGTGTGTGTGTGTGTGTGTGTGTGTGTGTGTGTGTGTGTGTGTGTGTGTGTGTGTGTGTGTGTGTGTGTGTGTGTGTGTGTGTGTGTGTGTGGGTGGGTGGGTGGGTGGGTGGGTGTGTGCGTCACCACTCTCGCAACATGTGGTCAGCCCCTCAAAAGTGCATGTTTACATGTTCAACATTAAAGTACATGTGTGAAGCAATGTTAAAGTTTCTGTTTACACAGGGTACAAAGAGAATACATGTGTGGTTTTGTGTCATATGCATCCACAATATACTATGTATGTGAACGTGTGTGTGTGTGTGTGTGTGTGTGTGTGTGTCATGAGAGGCTACAAAGAGAGTCACCACTGCACTTGAAGGGGGATCTAATTCATTATTAAGTCAGGGACAAAACAGGCAGTATGGGAGGCGGTAACAGTAGGTGATTTAAGGCCTGTATTGATTACTGGCAACACCAGGAGCCAAGTGTAGTGTGACGGGTTGAACAAAACCTGCAACGCGCACACACTCACAGCACACACACAAACAGGCCATGGATGTAGAATGGCTATTGTCATTGCCTTTGAAGCATATTGTTCCGGCTGTTGTGATGCTCTTTCACTGAGGTGAGTCATTTGGCCTAGGTGGGTGGCAGGTTACCTCAGTCAGGAAGTTGACGGCTATAACTAATGCACCGCACGGTTATTGTTTGCGGTTAGGCAAGTGATTGGAGCCTTTTGTTACTGATAGGTGGGTGGAGGAGAAGAGGCTCTGGGATTGCTGGCTTTCTGACAATCAGTTGCAAAGTAGCATGTGCCTTTTTAACTAAAGAAAACATCCCATAAACAAAAAAAGACACGTTGCTTGGACACAGTGAGGAAAAACAAAGCAGTTACTCCTGATTCATGTTGTTACGGAGAAAAACTGATGATATGGGATGTTTTGATGACTCACACAGATGCACTCAGTTGAGGAGACATTTGAGCAGTTAGTACAGTTTGACCCCGGTGTGTTATTGTGCAGTGCCGTCCCAACTCTCTGATGTTCCTGTCTTCTTGAAGGTGTATTTAAACTCATGATTGAGGTGTTACGTTTAGCTGAACCAAAGTTAAACAAGGACTTTTCAGACGCCTAAACACAGATGCTAACTGCTAAAGCCTAGTTAAGCTTATCTCTCTCACTGGGAAGTATAAAAAGTGGGGCTGGCCCACCGGGTTCCAAAAGGAGACGTCCTGTAACAAAACTTTTCTTTATCATGCAGCTATGTACGTAGACTCTGAATCTGTAGAGAGAAAAACATAATTTTACATCAATAGGTTTGGTTATTAGATACTGGCTGAATATTCTCGTCCCCTGACCTGTGACTTATGAATGACCTGAGCTTTACCTTCAGTCTCATCGTACCAACAACATGGTGTTTCTGAAAATTCGACCACTATGGGTATCATCCTCAAAAAAAATAATGGATTTCCCCAAACAATCCAAGGCACACTGCTTTGTAGAAAAGCCTACACATACTGTCAGGAAGTAGAAGTATATATCAGACGTGATATGAATAAATATTCTCTGTGATTAATAGCATGTTGTAATTAGTATACATT
This sequence comes from Etheostoma cragini, assembly GCF_013103735.1. Classification (NCBI taxonomy): domain Eukaryota; kingdom Metazoa; phylum Chordata; class Actinopteri; order Perciformes; family Percidae; genus Etheostoma; species Etheostoma cragini. The sequence continues at coordinate 11,624,581 of NC_048412.1, forward strand.
TGACATTTTAGGTGAATGCAACTACAGATAAACCATGAGACAATAATTTTATTAGCTGATCAACGGAAGATGTATCTTAACAATTTTGTTAGTTTGATACTGACATTGTTTATACTAATTTTTAAGCACAAATGCAAACAAGTCTATAAATTAAATCTGATTTTTTTTTTTTTTACGATAGTAGACCAGCTAGGTTTGGAGTTTAGATCGTTGGTTGGACAAACCAAGCAATTTAAAGATAACTTATAATAATTGTAATTATTTCCTTTTATATGACCTAAAAACAAATAAACAACTGAATCCTGAAAATAACGAGCAGACTAATCAATAATGAAAACAGCCTTTAATAGCCCTTAATATAACCTTAAGTTAACAGACCATCATTACAACTGTTACTTCCTTCAGTTTAGTAACAGTCCTTCACATTGCATCACCCTGCATTGATCACTTTCGGTCTGTCATTCAACACAACCAAAATGACTCAACTGGATTACAGCCCTACATGTGCCCCTCTTTCTGGGACAGTTGTGTTGTCTTTTTGGAAGATGCAGTAGACGTTAATAGCATTTGATCAGCGCATTTAAATTCAAATTGAATCATATCCGTAAGTGGATAGGGGTTGACATATGTTTCAGTATCTCCCAAAGAGTGATACATTATTCTGAGGCCAGTATAAAAACATAATGAAATATAAATATCCATTAATCCTCACATTTCATCAGTCAGTCACCACGTAGCCCTGCTCAGCCTCAGCCTGCTGTTAACACGGTGAGATGTCCATGTGTATTTTGCACGAGGAGAATTACAGTTTTGTGTATTATGTGTGTGCTGTGCCTGCGCTCTCCATGTGTCTGGGTCTGTGTGTGTCTGTCTGTGTGTGTGTCTGGTTTCCTAGCCTTTTGAGAGCCGTTCACACTGTGAAAGAGTCATCTTTATTATAATCTGCCAGAAGAAGTGGCAGCTTGGGAGAGGAACTGCCACAACTATCAAGCCATATGGCATACTGGCTTGGCAAAACTGGCAACACTCCTCTATTTCAAAACATTATGTTTTTTTCGTGTGTGTAAGAAAACACACACACAAAAAACGCCACAGGACAATTTTCCATTGTTTTCATTCATACTGTAGATTGCCGGTTCTTTGTTTTCTACTTCTTGTTATCCTCATGCCTTCAAGAAATGATCTCAACCGGCAACAAATGTCACAGCATGCACATGATCCCACATGTTATTTAAGGCTGAAGTCTACTGTAAATAAACTGAAAAAATGAAGAAAATCACATGCAACTTGATCACATTAGAAACACTGACTCTCATTTGACCCCAGCGTATTTGCAGTAAACACAAGGGTAATACAAACCAAAATAAATATTAGCATAATGCTGGGGGCAAGAGAGTGATTTTCCCATAGAGTGATTAAAATATGAGAACAGAACACAACCCAAAGTGAAGTCCCGTGGCACGATGGCAGTTAGCGTAGAAAAGCTAATTTCATGATAAATTAAACAACGCAGTGGTGTCTCCCGTGAGATATCGTTCCCTGGTATTTGTTTTATGAAAAGGAGTAAAATTAGCCTTATCTTTTATTATCTTAAACATAATTAATAAAACATTAATTTCCTGGTGAATTCTGTGTATATTTTCTTTCTTTTTTTCTTTTTCTTCGCTGTAGGTTCAACTCTCTCAAGGCGTGATTTGCATATTCAACCAACAAAAAAGAACAATAACTTTGATTGTCATGAAGGTTAACTCAAAGAACAATCAGGACCACGCTGAAGAGTCAAGATACCTCAGATCACTGGCATGCGAGTTCAGGCTTAATATTATTTATTATTTTACGCATAAAATCACATTTACCAATTATACAGTTTATTTATCCTGTATTTAGCCATTCAAATCAAATATCAGAGCAATTAAATGTCTTACTATTGCTTTTGTGTTGAGCCATACTTAGAGTTACTGTTTTCTGAATATGCACACAATATTCATGTTTAGCTAACAACTAAATCTGATTAATCCCAGAGTACTTGGCGATGTTGACATCTCTTACTAGGTCCTTGCTATTTTATGAATTATGGCTGCTCTGCATTCTGTGCTTAACTGACTGCCTCTACCTAGCAGGGTAGAAATGTAGTGAATAAAAATGGAGTCAATAGATCACTGGGGATACTTAACCACAGACAGGCGTGATTATGAGGTGCGGGGATGTGCCACAAACTTACTCCGGGCCAATATGTTTTGCTTACGCTTATAATAAATGTTATCTTCCTGAGGAGAAAAAAGCTGTCAAGTTGATGAAAGACACAGATGAGCATCTATATGGCTGACCAACCATGCATAGATATGCACAAATGCAGTTTTCAGTTGGGAAGCAAAGGAGAGGGGAAAATATGCTGCTACATCAGCCCATGAATAATTGTTTTAACGTGTTTGGGTCTTGATTCTCTTAGTAAAGTATTAAAAAAAGAACAATGCAAGTGAAAAAATCTAATGAATTAATATTAAAGACAACAAAGCCATGGACACCTTTTAATGGCTGTGATGAGATAATAAAAAGAAAAAAAATCTTCAAATTATTTTAATGGACTGAAGGTCTCTTTGTGTTTTTTTCTCTCCCTTGTTCTTAAAAGTACATGCTGGGTTGACCTCCGTTTCCCATTTGACCCTGAAGAATAGAATAAATGTGGAAAATTAATGGGGTTTTATGAGAGAAAATGGTAACTGTAGCAAACCATGGACCAGTTGGCTCTGAAATTAAAAGAAAAGATACATAAAGTTTAGACCTTTCTTGGGAATTGTTACACGGTGTCCTCAATGTGCAACTTGATCCCTGTGGGATTTATGGGAAGTATGAGCATTCCACTTGTATTCTATCTAAGATGGCCGACACTGTAACCATGCCCAAACAAGTCATGCAATCCTATTTTGTCCTTTAAATGTTATAATGACAGTGCTTAGACAACAACAAGACATTCTCTGCCTCTCCCTGCTCCATTACCCGGGCCTGGGTCTTAGCTACGGGTGTTAGAAGCTGTACTAGTTGCTTGTAATGAATATGTCTACTTTGCCCGGCGTATCAAATAGCAGTGTTAACATGACGTAGAGAGAACATGAGACGGTTTGGAAACTAAAACCTGTGTCTGTATATCACCGTTGTCCTTCTCTCTCCTCACCTGGCTTAAAGGATCATTCATGTAACCTCTCATGGCTAATAGGAATTAGCCGTCCTCTTTGTTTCAAACATCACAGTGGAAAGAAGTAAAAGACCATTCATCTTAGATTCTGTTGTGAAAGAGCACCCACAATGTGAAAATGTTTTGAGGAAAAAACAGGTCATTTGCGTCAGAAAGGGTTATTCAGGTAGGTTTTCATGCAAGAGACTTGACAAGAACAAAGCAAACAGTTGTACAGGATCTTGTTTTGAAGAAGTGTAGTGTAAAATCAAGTTGAAGACTGAGTCTAGATTGGTGCCAAGGGGGTTGTTGGCTGGAAGTGCTTGAGGAAATGCCTCAGGAGAAAAAGACACAGGGAAAGAAAGACGTATTGCTTAGTTCTTCTTCATTGTGAATCATTTTAGGTTGGTTTGACATTTCCCTGCTGTCAGAAAAATGTGAGTTACCTGAACTTAGATTAACCCTTGTGCCGTCTTCAACCATGGTAAAAGATGTCCCAGTCTGTTTTGCCTGTTTTATTAAGAATAAAGTATGAATTATCACCTAATTCTGTGTTACGTCTTCTTAGCCAACTTCATTCTAACTAATCACTGATAGTTTGACACTTATTTTTTTGGAAGTCATGGTCAATAAAACTAATTCATCTTAAATTCTGCTTAAATGTTTTCTTAAAAGACCCAGACATTATGAATTATTTTAGGTACTAGTTACGATCAGATGAGCACATGTTGATGCATAATTACAACCTGTTTCATGTGCAGAACTATCCATGTTATTTTTAGGCAATTAGCTTGAAAGAAACCCATATTTTTGATATACACATTTTGAAAAGAGGACAAAGTTGACCCGAGGACAACACAAATGTTAAATAATAGCTCAATAATAGATTCTCTTATGAGTTTTGAAAAAAAAATAAAAAATTAAGTCAACCAAACTGAGAAAACAAGCTCAACCAACTTAAGATGTTAGTACATTTATTAAATTATAAATGGAGCATTGCTTTTAGTATTGAACAGAAACAACCATGGCTTTACGTGTTTTAAAGACGAACAGCAAGTTTCCATTGCTTGTGTTTCCTTAAAACTACAAAACAGAGCGGCCTCTGGAGAGTTTGCAGTATAGTCATTTAACTCATTATTTCAAGTCAACAGATTCCAAGTCAGAACAACTCATGTTTGAGTTTAATTAATTTGGAATTAATAAAACATATACATGTATGTGAATACAATAAGAAAAGAGTATTTTATTCCACTAAATTCCTCATTGATGTTGTATATATGTAAAGGTATAGGAAAACTTTGTGTATATTAGGAATATGACTGACATTTTCATCGGGCAAACGATTCCAGAAAGTCCTTCTGCTAAATCTATTTTTGCTAGTTATCTTTTCTTCCTTTTTTTATTTCTAATGAATGCAGGGATGATGACCGACCACAGAGGTGTATGAACTAATGGGTGATGAGTAACCCAGAATTAGATGGAACCTCTGAAACATAACCACAGGAATGTGAAGCCATGCACTTCATTCAATTAACTTGGATCCTCGTTTACTGTGACCATAGCATGTTAATATTAAAGAATATATCATTAATTAACATATGGGTCATGTGCATACTGTATTATTATGCCGCGGGGCATGATAGGAGTCCCATGATGATAAATTGAGGCAGGTTTCCTCTCTCTCTAGGCAGCCACGTGTGAAGTGGGAAAGGTTTGTGTATGAGAGCCATTAAGGGCTTTACTGAAAAACAAGAAAAATACAGTGATTGTTCGGTCGATACTATGGCCACTTGTAATTTAAAATGTTTGGATATGATACCTAATTTGTACTAAGAGGTGAAATAGGGACCTAGATTCACCAAGCTCACATTTGATTTACAACATGTTGAATTATTTTATGAACAGAATTGGTCTTTTTTACATAAACTACTATCTAACCTAATATCCCAGTGATGAAAAAGTTACAAATGCTCAGGGAAGTTCTGCCACATCCACAAATAACTGTTCTCCTGTGGCTTGTTTGCCTCCTGAATTTGCTACCAGCACTGTAACAAGGGACTTCTTTTGCTGTTCTTTGGTACTCAGGCCCCAGGCCAGCCCTAGAGGAGCCCTGCTTCCGACATCAGGAGATAAATACGTTGGTCCCTGTAGTATTACTTTTGCCTGAATACAAAGCAAATACATACTGATCTGCACTCAAGTGATGAAAGAAACTTTATAATGCAGTCAAAACTTTAAAATACAGCCCTCCTACAATGCCAAAAAAGTGCATACTTTGAACATTTTAAAATGTATGTAACATGTAATCACACTAAAACATCGATTCAGATATTATTCAGATATTCAGATATGCCGTACGGTAAATTATTACATATTTAAAAGTCATATGTAATTGTACACTTAACACATCAGAGACCCACAGCTGGATACTTGCCATTAATCTTTAAATGCTTCAAGACTTATCAGTAAAATATTGATGGTTAAGTCATTTGTAAAGGGCCTTTCATTCCTTAAGACCTATCATTATAAGGCTGATTGGATATGTCAACCACATGTTAATTTCAGAACATATTTCTCAGGTCACAGGAAGTATTTCTGGCTTCTGTAATGCATGCTGCAGTCGATGAACATTGTTATTTTCCATGGAATGAATGTTTGTTTGGGAGAAACCCTCAATCCTGCTAAAACAATTTATACAGAGTCAACCGCAGTAATTAACCACCAAAACTTTGTTTTTGAAGCTTAATGATGCAGTGATGTATCACCCAAATACAATTGTATCACAATCTCTTCATAACTCTGTTTATTTCTGTCTAAACGCAGCTGCTCCAATCAGTTCTTTACCCAGATAAACTCAGAGAAGAGAATAACACGTCCCGATGGAACCACTTTTATTTGCCTTCTCCTTAATTTGAACTGAAAGGAAGACTGCGTGCTGTCTTTGTATTTGCACCCATCCTGCATCGTGTGTATTTGCATTTTTGTAACAACAAAGCCTGTCGATGTCAGATCACTCATTGCTGGAGGTTGTTTGCCGATGTAATGAACATGCCTCTGAAGTTCTGAAATAAGAATCAAATTCCCATTTAGGGAGAGTCAAATTTAACTCATGGAGAGCTATTGTATGTAGATTGTTAGGCTTTCCTCAAAGAGCATTTGTGTCAGCCTGATCTGATTGTATACAGATTCTACTGTGATATTTGATCATGGACCAGAAAAAAGTTCTTCTTTGTTCTGTAAGAAGCTGGCATTCATACAGTGTTAAAAGTCAAATATTAAATGTAAAATGTATTCAATGCTAAAAAAATTATGTAAGATGTTTAAAGGAACTGTTTTTGTTCTACAGTGATCTGATATTCGTTTAAACATATATATTTGTTTTCACAGGGTTTGAATCCAGCCGTTGAGGTAGAAAAAGGTCTATAATGAGATGTAAACCCAAATTCCTATTTGTGGTTTTACTTGAATAGGATTTCTTTATATCCCTCATATTGGAATGGAGGATACTGTAAAGCAGCATTTGGAAATGAGACACTTAAGCTCTCAAGAATCAACATTTCTCTGTAGGGGTGTTTAGCATTATGTTTCTCTCTGTATCAAATCCAATTACCACATGAAAATGAAACATATACTATAATCAGACGGAGGAGTGACATAAAAGGAGAAAGAGAAGGGGTTGCCAGTGTCCCTTTCAGACAGGTAAGCTTCCTTATTTTTGTAAGATGTTTTCCAGAAAGATAGCAGGCATCGATAGTGTGTGTTTCTTGCAATTAGAGTTAAATCAGGACAAAAAAGCTCGGTGTGTAAACAGCAGTGGTGGACCAAGTCAATTTTATATTCTTATAATACATTCCTTATATTATGTTCTAAAGTCAGGTTTAGTTAAAAATTGAATTAGCTTTAAATCCAGTATCAATGAGAGTGGAATTGAACTGGCATCAAACCATATCCTAAGTGTGCAGGTGTGTGTGTTTATGCAAGCAAATGGATTGTGTGTGTGTGTGTGTGTGTGTGTGTGTGTGGGTGTGGGTAGGTGGGTGGGTGGGTGCCCTGAACCCAAATATCTAAAAATGAAGTCCCTCACAATTCATTGAACAGGCACTGCGAAATTCGAAAGTTGATTTATTTTTAAGCGCACCTACTTTCAGATTTCTTACTCAGCTGCCAGCACGGGCATCAGTTTCCTATTTACAAAAGAAAGTAAAAATATTCACTTACCCAGTGTGACCATATACCTTAAAATGAGTTTCCTCCCTCATTCTGTCAGTAAGGTAGCTCCACTCATCTGGCTGGATAATTTCAATTACAGCTTTCCAAACATCATGCTCGTGTTGTTGTGATTGAGGGAGCCGGCTGCACATATTGATGGTGTTTAGTTTGAACGTCAGAGAAAAACATGTATACATGCATTTCAAGAAGAGGTATACATGATTAAAAGACATGTAAATAGGATGAGTTTACTGTAATAAAGGCCACCTTTGTAAATCTTTGTAATGGTTAAACCTTTTTGACTTCACTTAGCTTTTCAATAGAAACACAATGAAAACACCAGAGGTCACACACAATCAATCCAAATAATAATCTGAAATGACTCATGTTAGTTGATTGCCTGGCAACATGTTTCTCATTCCTTACAGATGTGTGAAGCACAGAGGTTTCTGTGAAGCATACCGACACTTTAACCAGCCTCTTTATCTCAATAATAGAGGTAGTCCCCCTGAAATCACAAAGCATAAATAACACAAAAGTCCCAAAACCATGGAAATATATTACTTATACCCCACAGTTTATGAGACCAATCTCTCTTTACTGATCATGGTGTGAGCGGCGCCTTAGACCCTCCACTACTGTACATACCATAGCAGTCCTTGATAAGTCTGTCTGAGCCAATCCTGATAAAGACGTATACTTTATCAAAAGTAAAGACGTCCCCCCCTTTCCCATTTATTCCCTCAGTAGCTGTAGAGGTAAATGCTATAAACTCCAAGCAAATGCACCAATTGCATTTCAGAGTGATAAATATTTCAGAAGCACTGAGAACATATTTAAACCACAGTCAAGACTTCCCCCTCTTGTGAGATTATCATCCTCTCACCTTTTAGAGATAATCAATGACTCTTGTTATCCCTCTCGCTACAGCCTTCTTTGGGTGTTGAGTGGTAAAGTGTTTGTGTGTGTGTGTGTGTGTGTGTGTGTAATGAATGCCCAAGATGTGGCACGGTGTGAACACCATTAATCTACATGTTCTGGAAATGTAACCAATTGTCAGATTGACGCTCAGAGATATTCCATCACCTATGCAATTGGCTTTTACCAAGCTCCACAATTCATTTGCGGTGTAATGCACCCAATAAAAATGTATTCTGACTGCTCTATTGATTGTGAAATTGCTTAATCTTTTCATAGACAAAGAGATGTATACCACCCATTTTGGCCCAGAAAGATTACTATATTCTCATTTAAAATATTGCTGCTCAGAGGAGTGCATTTCATTTTACCTCAGGCACTATATTTTGTTCTGTTAAGTTTTGTTGGTCTTACATATGGATGGAAAGAATGAATAATTGTACAACATGTGCTAGTAGAATATTTGTCAGATAAACACTGAAAAGACAAAGGGCATCTCATTCACCATATCCTTTACAGAAAGAAAGGCGTCAATAATTGTGCACGTGATGTAACCAATTGTGTTCTCAATCGAATTGATGGGCTGCACTGTGTATGAACTCATCACAAGTTGTTGTCAATCAAATATTTAGAAATCTTGATTTTGTTTTGCATCCAACTACGCCAAAATCAGATTCAATTATTTGCCTTGCCAAAAAAAATCTATAGCTAACCCATTTTATTTCTAGGGCCATTAACTTCATGACAAAATGGTTCCTGTAAATTTTGGATATGGGTCACTCCCTTCTGATTATAAGTAACAATAGTATCTCTTTATGTTCAAATGTGACACAGTGGCATGATCTGTTGTATATGTTATTTAAATATGTGAAAAGCCATGTGAATAGATCCAGGCTAATGGTATTTTATAACTGCCTATTAAAATATATATTTGAATAGCCGAGGTCCCATTATTTGCTTTTGGTCTTTGGTCTTTCTTTCTCTTTTAACCTCTCAATTTTGCTTTATTCTCTCTAGCCTATTCTCTCACATCCCCACCTCCTCCCACCTCTCGCTCTGTCACCCTGCCTACAGTATGTGCGGATCATTAGCTCCTTTTCTCCATTATCTGCAGCCATCTAGTGTTGGCTTTGCGCCCTGGAAATAATGCTGCCTCTCTGCAAGCTTTCATTCCTTTACATTACAAATACAGCAGCACTGTTTAATGTCAATTTAAAACTATAGGTTAATAATGCAAGTTGGTTTATCCAAAAGAATCCAAATTGTGAGTATTGTCCACAACAAATGCTGTTTGTTTGTTGCCCACAAAACAAATTTGCTCATGCTGGTGCGATGTACACAGCACATTCTCAAAAAGTTTAAAAATGTGTAAAAGGACGGCAGGATCAGGCAGGAAACAATGCCAGTAATGCTTCTCAGCAGTGAAAGTTATGAAGATGTCATGTTAAACATTATTTCGAAACAAAGCTTCTACCTGTGTGCATGTGAAAGGTCAGAGGGCAGGCTGCAGAAAGTCAGTAAGAAAAAGCTGGCAGACTGAGAGCTTAACCTGACAGTGAAGGCAAACATGACATTCACTGATATGTGTAATGTTCTCTTTCCAGCTGGGACAGACACTCAGTAATAACTGTGAACACCTGGGCAGCCTCCAGGCTCTACACCCCAGCCCCTGGGGCTCTTCACCTGGGACAGGAGGCCCTACGCAGCTTCCCTTACCGCTGGAGAGGTGCCTGGAGCAGGCAGATTATCACAAGTCGCCCAGGAGGGACATGAGGCCTGGAATTCTGTCAAACTCTTTTACATTAATCATCAGGACAGACTGACAGACACACAGATAAGTATCACCAATGTACCACAAACTCTCCCGCAGTATCAAAAAGTCAACTTTTCCAAAGTTACAGAGAAAAAAAGGTAACCATCCCTCATTATTTCTATTATTTGCTGGATCGGTATACATCTACAGAACATGATATGACATAGCAAACCACACAAAATCACAAATATACAGCTTTTGAGCTTGGTTGTGCAGACAGGCATGTAGAAACATAATACACAAGACCTGCAATCTGCAATGCAGAACTGATATAGTTTAAATAATACAGTCAGTTGTTCATCTTAATATTCTCTCTCATCATACTCATGTTGCATGTGATTCCAAAAAAGAGAAAGAAATATATAAGATGAGTGCAGCACTGAGGGTTGTTTAAACCACAAATGTCAATAACTGAGAGTGTCTTTGGGACTCCTCTGCTCAGGGAACTGCTGTGGTGCCTGTGTGCAGTGAAGATTTGAGGCAAAAGAAGTTGACAGGGAAGATGCATTCCTCCTTAACACCAACGATAAAGAAAAAGATCAATAGCACTTTGTAGCCAGCCCTACCTTAGCTTTTAGCGTTTCATACTTCTTCTTTGAGCTTCACTTTTGACACACTTACTCAGCTGTCTGTGTAGAAATAGAAGAGGAAGGGGGGGGGGGGGGGGGGGGGGGGGGGGACTACACTACACAATGTACAACTCTCAAGATCATACAGGCAAGGGCGTTAGATTCAAGATATGTCTGGTCAACTTTCATCAATCAATAAAATAAGACAAACCATTTAAAATTTGCCAAATTAACAGTAGCAACATGTAGTGGCAATCTTAGCCCCCTAGTGAAGCATTTATGAATATGTCAGTATTATTGCCAAATTAAGGTGGCAGAAAAAATCAAAATGAACACATATGCAGTGTGTAGGTTTAACCCATGCACACAGACAATCTTCCACCGACCTTTTTGCATGTATTGACACAAGGCATTCGGGGTCAAATGAAAAACTAATGAAATGAAAACATGCGCTAAGCTCAGTGCTGTATGGGCTTCTACTGTACACACAGGGCTCTGTTGGACATTTGTAACCTAATTCTGTTATGTTTCAATTACCAGACGCACCTTTGGAGTCCACAGGAGGGTTATGCAAACATGACATTGTATATAGTTAAGCTGTATAGGTGCACACATTTCCAGCCTAAATGCTTCTATCTGCCTATTTAATTAAGTTAAGCCCGGACTTATGGTAAATATGATCTTGGGCTTGTTTGTGAGGGAGCTGGTAATTTGGGTTGTGGCCCCAAAGCTTCAAGGTCACCAAGAAGTCAGTTTAACTGAAAGGCGACTTCATTACAGTTTTACCACCACTGTAAAACATCACCTTTTTACCTTATTATCAGAACTGTAAATGTCAACTTTGCTCAAATGTTCTATTGTACAACTTATTACAACAAATTTATCGTTCAGTAAATATTTTGTAAGTACTAGGCCAATAAAAGTAATTATCGCAACTTAGATTTAGTTGTGGTGAAGAGAAGTAAAACCCAAAGATGAATTCTCTGTCAGACACAGAAGGCCTGTGATTAGTAAAGAGTGCATGAACAATAAAGAACATCACTAACTGGTTGATGTGTGAAATTCTTATGAAGTAAAGTTTAAAGCTCATATTTTTTGTCTGAGCAATTCGTCTTGTGGTTCGGGCTTAAGAATGCCAGCAGAGCAGCAACGTAAAATGTGTAATATTTAATCTTTTCTCTGCTTTCCTAACTCCTGCTCAGGTGGGTCTGCCTCTAAATTCCAAATGCATGGCCATAGGCAAACTATTCAGTCTCGAAACAATGTTATTGCATTGAATAATTGATGACATGTCTGGCTAAGGCAGTGAGCCCCACATTAAATGTTTGGATAGCCTTCAAACCTTCTAACAGGAAAAAGGAAATGAGGGACCACCAACGTTTCATGACATGGTGTTGTGGGTAAGAGATATCAAAGATAGACAGAGACTGTAGCTTCCAGACATGACAACCGTATGTATACGTGTGTGCGCTCAGTAAACTTTGTTGGACGATCATTCAAAAATAGCATGAATCATTTGCACAATATGTGTAAGAGAAACATATTTATTCCGAGTAAAGCATTGTTTATAGCTCTGATTTTGCTAGAACAAAGGTTTGAGTCTAGAATGCATTGTGATTTGATTTGATTCATGCTCACTCTAACAATGATGAGCATCTAGCTAACACACTGGTAATTAGCATGTTCAATTCGGTACAGAGCTGAAATTAATAGACAAGTCACCTTACTTCAAAATACCACAACTGGAGAAAATAACTTTGCTGAGCATCCATGAGAGTTGCAGCCAGAGTCAACATGAATTGTCAGGCATGAAAGATTATTTCTACTAAAGCAACATTATCAAATAGCACTATCAAAATGTCTTTTTCGACATACTGAAGGAAATTACCTGGGTATAATATCTCAATATCCATTCTGTGAGTGTAATTCTTTGCTCTCAGCTTCCCTTCCACTGCAGAGCTTGTGTTTCCCCGCATCCCGAGCTAGAGGGGGAAGATAAATGTGATTTAAATTAATAGCCGCTACTAAATAACTCCTCGGCTGGTAAACGATGCATTCATCAGATACAGACAGCCAATATCCTGTGATTCATGGCACTCCTTACCACGTGAAGGATGCCAACAAAAATTGTTATTACTTTTTAATAAAGTGTACCAGTCACTAATCCTCTCATTTATCAGTGGAAGTCAGTCAGTCAAGTAAGGAGCGAGCTGGTGTGCAACGGTGTGCCTGGCTGCTCTGATGAAGAGGAAAAAGAATGTCTGTAGAACAGACATTAAGACTGTTGCAAAGGAGCTACCTGCCAAATCACGGGGATTGTCAGATGTTGCAACTGCAGAGTGATGACTTTCATAGAAATACCTAGGTTAGAGTACTTTACCCAACACATGTGGCTTGGTAAGGGTGAAGACCATATCCTGACATTATATGGCTTTTTTCATTGAATAGTAATGTTTAAGTTATAATTCTTAAGATTTCCTTGAAATCAAACCCTATTTTTATACTATTTATGTGTGCTAATGTTTGATGTGTTTACATTTTGTACATGCAATCTTTTTTGTTGTTGTTATTAGCAGGGTCCTCATGCCTGGATTCAAATTACTCTCACATGCACAAGGGATCATTGACATCCTATAGGGGTAACAGCCAGTCAATTACTTTTTTTTTATACTTTCTATTACAACTTGAATTTTTTAGCTTGCACTGAAAACAGATATTATATAAAGCAGCCCAGAGTGTTTGCTGTAGTATAAACCATGGGTTTCACCAGGTCAGTGGAAGAAGACACAGTGGTTCTTCATTCAATATCCTCGCCAACCCATTAATAGTGTGTTCCAGCTTCTATGTTCAGGCAACATTGTGATATAGTGTACTGTACATGCGTTTAACATATATCTAGAATTTGACATTACATCTTGAATTTATATCCTGCCATTTGAATGTGTTTAAAGTTTAACACAATGACTAAAAATGAAAACTGATGTCTTTTTCATAGTCCAATTGTTTCCTTGGATTATGTCCACTGCGTACGTAGCATAAAGTGAAAACACCACCCACCACCTCAGGATAAAGCCATCACTGTGAGGTACAGTGATTAAAGACGTTGTCTCGACCTTGTATCCTTGACTGAGATAAACCCTCCAAAATTCATAGAACAAACAAGTCACAGGTCTGTTAATTTAGCCTTCCGGCAGAAGCATGGAGGCTGTTGAAGCAGCCGCGGATGATTCCCCTTGTGTACGGGCCAATGTTAAACCTCGAGAACAGGTAACAGTCAATCCATTAACCTTAGCTTTTAGCGGCTGCTTCATGTCACTACCTTCTGAGTCTTGCACACACGTACAAATGTGCACACTGTCGCTTGGACACACACACACACACACACACACACAAACACGCACATACACACACATCTCCCACCTTAATACAGTTTTTAATAGTTGCTAGGCAAAGACTTGAAAAGGTCAGTGGAGCTCCTCTTGACATTGACTCTGCCATTGTAATAATAAGCTCTTTTCCCTTTCTTTCCTCTAACATCACTAATATCCCATCACTGAGCCTGAAGCCAGCCATCCACCTTCCATATGTTCGCCATCTATGGACACACACACACACAAACACACACACACACACACACACACACACACACACAAACACACAAGCACGCACACACACACACACACACACACTCACTCCTCCCAGTCTAAGTGGGTGTCAGCAGCCATCTTCAGCTAGGTAATATGAAAGGGCTTCCAAAGGCAGGGGTCATGTTAAATTGTAACGTAAATGTTATTCCTCAATTATCCTTCTGGGGGAAATGTCAACCGCTTCAGGGGGAATCGGACAGGGCCGAAAGAGAGTGTGTGTCTCTATGTGTGCGCTGCCTCAGGCCAAAGAGTCAAGCAAGTATTCACACTTCCTCTGCCCACTCTCGTCCCCTCATCCCCACACTGCAGACACACATCCACAGTTCCATATCTAGTAATTACAATATTACTTGTGACTGTGCAAAGTCAGACTTTACCCTCTGACAAAACCATTTAAATTCTACACATCTAATTTAATGTACACACTTTAAAGTTTAAAAACTGCTGAATTAACATGACGTAGTGGAAGTATATTTCCCTCCCTTCTGCTTACGGACATATTTAAACATGGCAATGAGAACCAGGTCAGCATTTTCTCCGTAGTTATTTTCAGAAGAATCCCCCATCCCATGAATTCTTGTGGTGGCTTCCCAGTGGGGACCTGGGGAGTTTCTCAAGTGAATTTAATGAAAAACTCCGCTGTGATTGGCAGCTGAATGCCTAAGCTAACAAAGGCTTGCCTCAGTGAGGGGTCATAAGTGAAAATAGCATTGCCCTTTGCCAGTGGCCTCCCCTGCCTGGCTCACTGGATATTACAAGTTACCAAATTTATATTTGCAATAACAAATTGACTCCAATTGGTCTAAGTGGGGATCAGGACCTGGCTGGAAATTTGCAGTGCCACTAAGGAAATCGGTTTGTGGACCTTTGTGGAAACAAGGGGTCATTGACTGAAGCCTGAGGGGACACAAGGACAGAGGAGAGGACAAAGAGAAACACACACACATACATATATTTATATACATGTATATCTACACACAAGGACACACAAGCATTCAGTTACATCACTTTTAATCTGACTTGAATATACTTTATATACAAGTAAATCCATGCCAAGTAAATCCAACATTTAACAATTTGTTATGAACAATCATGACTTTTCAACAATTTAAGAAACCCATTAACACTCTCCACAACAGGACCAAAATATGTGATATTAGTCTTTAAATACAAAGCTATTGTTCACTGAGGGCATTTAAACAGAGTCCACAAAGGAGCCTAATCACAATGCCTTGAGTGTGACTCAGTAATTACATCTGGAAGAATGGTTTCCCTCAGAACATTTTGCAACTAATAGCTGAATAATAGTAACTATGGCTGCAACCCCGACTTCTGTCAGGGACTGATTGTTCTCAGCCCCATCCTTTCCTCTCTCTTTTATTCCATCTTTCACATCATTTCTCTTATCACTTTCTTCTGTTGTAAGCCACGATGGTTCGTCCCCATGGCTACGGCCGATGGTATCGTGTTATCAATGTAATAAAACTAAAGTGCCGGGCAGGAAATTGAAAGGGTATTCGTACAGGAAATAACAGTGCTCCGTCATAATCTACAGTTGAAAACATATGTTCATCCACGTATTGTCTCCTTATCTGATCGTGCAGGAAACGTTGTGGTCAACCATCTTTTTTTCCATTTTCTATTCAGCTGTTCTATTGTTTTTCCTTCTTTTGTTTCCGCCACGTTATGCCCAATTAGGGTGTATGAGTCGTGGTGAGATTGCCCCATCTCATGTCTGTTTGAAAACACTGTGAAAATGTCCACTGTAGTTTCTGTTGAAATGATCATCAAACATGTGCATTGCAATATTTAAGCAAACTCACCTCTGAAATTATTGGATTCATGTCTTCCAAGTGTGAATTCTTTGTCTTAGTTGTGAAACAGCTTCACCTTAGTATAAGGTGACTTATTAAATATTAAATGTCACTTTTTAGAAACCGACTGAAAGTATTTAAAATCAGCAGCAAAAGCTTGCATGTATTTGATCACATCCTTATTGACAACACCAACTAAGGCTTATACAAAAAAAACATTGAATTCCTTAAAGGATGTCTGTCTCAATTGCTTATTCTCATTTGTCGTTACTATGTATTATACAGTGTCACCATGTGACACTGTATAATACATAGTAAAAAAACTCTATTACATCATTGATAGAAAAATAACTGTCATGTATGGGGACAAACGTTCAAAATGAAATGGGTTTTCTCCTACTTCCAGAGACAGAGTTGTCTCAAAACACATTTCCGATCTCCTGCGTTCCTCCACACCACAGGCAGAAGAGAGAGAGGGAGATGAAGAGAGGGAGGTAGCTGACACAAGGCCGCCCTCTGTCTGAAGTAATAGAAAACGCCCTCTACTGTACATGCTGTATTTGGATAGCTTTGAGACTGTGTGCTTGTGTGTGAGTGTGTGCCTCTATAATATCGTTCATAATTTCAGTGAGTGGGCTGCCATTGGCACTGAAGGGGATCCTGAGTTGATGAGCGTATAATCACTGATATGATTTACTAATGAATATTAAGTCAGGGACCAAAACACAAAGCCAGAGGATCCCGATTTGTATCCCATTTGAGAACTTGTGTGCCAAACAGTAGCTTACGTTATGGATTTGAAGAATCAACACCCCCTCACCACCCCTATAACAAAGTTAAATGCATAATCGGAAAAACAAGGAATAGAACGTATTAAAGACATAGAAAGATGCCCAAAAGAAAAGAAAAAAGGGAAAATCACATAGATTTATCTGCTCTTAACTCGCTTTTCACACCTTGCACAATCTATATTGTTACCAGAAGAATCACTTTCCTCCGTGCTTTCTCTTTCAGCAGTGACATGCAGGCTCTCTAATTGGCTGACGTGGGACAGTGGTAGTAGTAAAGGGGCTACAGCGGCACAGGAACACAAAGCAAAACGTCTCATTTGCATTAAATTAATTGAAGGCCACTCTCTGGGCTATATTTAAACTAAGATTGACTGGAGCAACATCTATGATTTTTCTTTCTCTCTATTACATATTCGCCATATAATTTTCTTTCTCACACTCTCTGTCACACACACATTGTCAGTCTGTCCTCTCCCTCTCAGACGTGTGTGTGCGTGTGTGCGTCGGCCCAAGGCACAGCTCTACCTCTCTTAGTTCTAATTGATGTAAATGGAAAGAGTGGAGAAGGCTTGGTGAGGGCTGACCTTGTTATGTCAGGGGCAGCTCACCCCAATTAATCACTAGATCCTTGCCCAGATGCTTCAAGCTAATAAACAGCACTCCGAATCAAGAAGTCCCCGCAGTTGTACAGCCACTCTAAAGATTGTGCTACCTGCTCAAGATTAAAGCCCACTGTGAATAGAAAGGGCATGTAGCAGTTCTAACAAAGCAGGGTGGCCAGATGAGTTAGTTAAAAGCAGATGAGAAGCCCATGGAGCCGACCCTATTTTTTTTTCTTCCTTTTTTAGGCCTTCTACAACTAATTGCATGTCAAATTACCCTTGCAGTGATAAACCCTTAATGATTCCCTCTTTTCTTGTATAAATAGTCATTTTCCATCCATTTCTTACCCTGTAATACTTACTGGGGATTTTGAGGATTATGTGAACAAAATTATTTCACACATTTTAAAGGGATTATTTTAACAATGTGGGACATGTCAGTCTCCTCTACGACATACAATGGCCTCTCTGTGATTTTACCATTTGAAAACACTACAGAAGCGCAGACAATTGAACTGAATAGAGCACACAACATTAGGGACTACAGTGGGTTCATATCATAAATACATTCAATGTGGCATGTCCTATTGTGATTTAAAAAGGAAGGCCACAATGTGGCATTAAGTTGTGGAACACACACAAATTCCTCTTCGTATATGTACAGTATGTGTCTGAGTGCAGCTGCTAACCGTGCTCTAGCAACTTCTCTGAATATTATCCGTGATTGCTGCGTGCCATAGCAGCTGCTCTTTGGGAACAAGGAAGAAAATTTCTTCCATTATTACACACAATTATGTAAACATACTTAAAACTGATACAAGAACTCAAAATCTGATACAAATACCCAAGGTTTCACCAATCAGGACGTACAAGAGAGGAAAATATAAGACTGATTCATATTATTTTGGACGTGTGCCCGAATCCATTTCCATTTTAAGTGAGATTAGCCTTCATGGTATCCTTTCTGAATCATTGGTGTTTGTTAGTCAATTGTCTTTACTAATTACAGGAATTGGTTGCATTGTCTAAGGGAGTGGGCCCTGATAGCCTCCACAGTTGGACCACTTAGCCGTTACTAGGGTATCCATGGCCCAAAAAAAGAGAGTGAAAAACAATACATTAAATAAGGCAGGGACAGGTCAAGACATAGAACATACAGTATGTAAGGGCAGAGCGGAAGAGCAAGAGGGAATAGGAAAGCAGATGGGAAGTGAAAGAGAGAGTTAACATCCTGGCCAGCATCCCAGGATACACCAGCTGTTGCTGTAACTTCACCCCACATGCCCCCTTTTCTCCCCTCCACTCCGCTTTTTTCACGGCCTCTTTTTTCCCAACTCTTTAGGCCAAGAGAAGTGAGAGTTGGTGACATGCTCCTTCTTTTAAGTATCTCATGATATTACATCACAAAGGCTAGATTCCTGCATCACATTTAACCGAGTATCTTTTACATATAATCGGTTCCTGCTACTATGCTTGCCTTTGCGGTGACATTTAAAAAAAGGCAGCGCCATGATAGGATTATCAAATTGGTGATAAATGCCGGCTCTGTTATAGAGCTCATCTTTGACAAGCTGGAGGCAGCCACAGTGTGGACAACAGCTGATGAAGCTACACTACCCGTAGGCTCAACCTCATCCCCTGTTCTTTGTATACACTGTCAACTATACATGCCGTTGTTTCTATAAGACCTGAGACAAGTTGAAGAGTCTGAGTTAGGGCACTCGAACTGGCCAGAGGAACAGCTTGAGCAGAGTACCTGTGTGTGGCCTTTAGAAACTGCCACTTTGCCCGTTTTGAAAGCCATGATGTCTTTCTCTCATGGGTGGGCCAAATTCTCTGGGCAGGCAAAGCAGAGAAAAGGGAGGTAACCTTATGAGGTCATAAGGGGCAAAATTCCAGATCAGCCCATCTGAAATTTCATTTTCTCAAAGGCAGAGCAGGATACCCAGGGCTCAGTTTACACCTATCTCCATGTCTAGCCACTGGGGGGACCATAGTCAGGCTGGGGGGACGCATATTATGTTAAAAAAACTCATAAATTGGCATTTACAAGCCCCGGGACCTTTAAGCATGCCATCGGTAATTGTTGAATTTGCTATTTTTCTCCAAAACAAATATTCAGACGTTTATATGACAGTGTGTTAAACGTTTTAAAACCTGATCTTAGTGGTACTTTGATCATTTTAAAGGTGAGTTGTGCTTATTGCTACTTTTGGGACAAGCACGACTTCGAAGAGCTGTATGTGGTATGATTCTTAGAATTTTGAGGTAAGGTAGATGGTTAACTTAAATTAAAGCTTACATTTATAGATGTGTTTCTGTGCTAATAAAAAATAATCAAAAACTAATCTTTCTATTCTAACCACGTACCATTTCATCATCTCTCTAAGTCTTTCTCCCTCTACCAACCTAAATTAAGCATAAGGAATAAACTTTAAAAAATATACTTTGTTGTTTTGTTTAATGCTACATAACTCTTCTCTCCCACGTTCATAAAACCGTTTCATTTCTTATAAGGTTTTTTTAGATTTCCTTGTTCGACAAGTGTACCGCAAAGCAGTTTTTCTTACCCAAAAAGCCGACAATAAGTTCATGTTGATTAGATAGCACATATGTACACATATACTTTGGGTTTAATAGGTCTTCATTCTTCATCCACAGTCATGTAGACAAACAATGTAAAATCGGCTTTGATCAATTACCTTCTACATTTCCTGTATACAATGACAGGGCAAACAAACACGGAGGAGCAAATGAAAAGCAAGTAGACTAACATAAGGAAACCAAAGAAGTGGTTGCAAAATTAATGATGCGCCATAAACGAAGTGGATCGCAGCCATTTGGATGGCGCACATGTGTGCATGTGCGTTTGAACAGGTGCGGGCGTTTACAAAGGGTTTGTGTTTGGAACAAACAGTGACGTGTGTTCAGCACTTTCTGTCTCTCTCTCTCTTGCTCTCTCTCTCTCTCTTTTTATCCCTCTCTCTCCTGTCTCACATAAAAGTCTGAGGCCTGTTGGCTTGACTTACACCTCATCCAATTAGTCAGCAGTATCTCAGCGACCCTGAAGAATAGCCGGCTCTTTTCAAGGCTCCACCGTCACTTGATCCCAGGTAACACAACACCCAGGGTTGTGGAGACACACACACACACACAAACACCTGATACCTAAGGCTCATGGTGTAACGATAAAATGAGGCAGAGAAAGGGAGTGGGCACAGACGTCAACAGCATTAGCCAAACAAAAAACATGAGAGGAGGGGAGAGAGGGCGGAGGAAGGAGCCAGGTACAAAATTGAAGGCTCACAATACAGCGGGCATTGGAACAAAATGAATTTGTCGCCCTATTGTCTGTAACAAAAGACCTAATTGAAGCCGGGCCTCCTGCCCCTTGTCTGTCGTTCTTTTTGGCATGTTAAGTATGCTGTAAGATATGCTGAATCTCACTTGGACTGAATTATTTAGGTGGGCAAGAAGCTGCAACTGAACAAGTAGGAACAAAAGAGCATGGATGGGAGGATGGGCTGTGCTCACTGCACAGGTGTGCGCCCGTGGGTGGGGTGGGGGTGTGACATGTTGAGCGTGGCTCGATGTCTACCGTAACCGTGCTTAACAGACTTTGAAATGATCAGAATAGATCTAAAATGGCCTTACTTTACAAAAAGGAAATACTGCATGCTGTCTGCCAAAGGGTACACAAACTACGGATGAGACACATTGCAAACCCACATCCAATTTAAACTTTTTTTTCCCCCCATTTTAGTTTCTTCTTCATTTTAACATCATTACGGCTCGCTCTCTAGCTACCATGACACAGCATTTTTAAGCTTGCAAGGACATCTCGGTTCCCTGTGCCGCATGTCTGGAATCCAATTACTAGGCAGCAATTTATGCTGTGTGAGGATGCATTACTATTTCAATATTGAGATGTCAAATTACACACAGGTCCTCTAATGCACTCTGGCAATCATTGCCCACTGCTCAGACTGCCGGCAACACAACTGTCAGAGGACCAAGTCACAGGGGAAGGGAAATCTGATTCACTCTCTCTCTCTCTCTCTCTCTCTCTCTCTCTTTTTTGACCGTGACTTCCTTGAGTTATTTAGTGCCATTGTGTTCTCTCTCCTTTTCCTCTCCTCTCTCTATCTCTCTGGTGTTCCTCGGAAGGGTTTCATTGCCCAGAGCTCCATGGCAGGGCGATTGATGAGGAGGCCTCAATTCTCTGACAGTTGACATTTACCAGGAGACTCTCCTTGGACTGCCCACATTGTTGGCTTCACTGCAAACAGACAAGCAGACAGCTAGACATGCCTCTGCAAAGAAAGGATGAAATGCCCTCACTTAATAACCTTATTAACCTTCTAAATACCTTTTACGAAACATAATACGATGTCATCAAGTTTTCTAACATTTGAATGAGTGTTTGGCATGTAAAGCTTTTACTAAATCAAGGCATACGGAAAGCCAGACAGGACATCATGTTTTAGATTTTGTCATCTTCAACAACGAGGAAACTTCCTGTTTGTTTTGTGATCTTATTAAATAAAAAATAAAAAAAATTTACACTTGAATTTCCGCATGACCACAGTATCACATGAAAACAAACTTTACGCAGTCATCACAAAACAATGATCATAAGGAAGCATGAGAATGTAACAAAAAACTAATTTTCCATCATCCACATTTGCTGTATCTGTCCACCGTCAGTGTTATCTGCTTCGTTCTGTTGAATTCTTTTCCTTTGCCTGTGTGGCGCTGAAGGTCTCAGTGTTGGTCCTCCAGTACAAAAGCTGACATGTGGGCGGTTTACTCAAAGGAAGGCTCACCCCGTGAACACAAAACAGAGATGGTTCCTGACATGTTGTGAAGTTGTCTCCATCCCTGGGTATGCCTTTGGGGAGGGAGAGCGGATGGGGAAAGGCAGCAGCACTAAGGCCATCAGGGCCCTCCATACTTGCCAGGCACTGAATTTTTAATGTGCAAGGCCCCCACAAATGCATGGGCAGCATGATGTTGTCACCTCGGCATATTTTATCACTGATCAAACATTAGTCGGCAGCTGTTGTAAACTTGTAGCTGTCTCGGTAGCAGTGGTGGTGACAGGCTCCGACACACTGCTGAGAGACTGAGGCCCAGCTGGCTGCTTTACTTACTTACATTCTGGCTTTGTGTAAAAATAAATATATAAAGGAGTGTGTCCTCCTCCACGAACACAGTGGTCTCTCTCCTTCTCTTGCTCTCTCTCTCACAAATTCCCTCGTTTGTTCCTAACTTCTTTCTCATCTCCCTTACTCTGTCACTTGTACTTTCCTGTTGTTTTCACACGCATCTCTTCTCTCTTTCCTCCTCCCTCTTTTCTCTCTTTCGTGTCTGACATTTCCCCCGACCGCATGTTTTGTGTCCTTGCGGTGTCAGTGGAGAGACACACGTGCATCGTACGGCGGCTACCTGAGGGTGACAAAAAAAATGAAAAGTACGAGGAGCAAATGTTGTACCTCTGGAGTCTTTGCGGAGCTCAAAACGAGAAGGCTTGAGGGAGACATTTTGACAGCGTAACGAGAGAAGGTGGGAACAAACTGTGGCACTACAAATACTCAGCGTGTTTCATTGGCACACTTCGCTCTCTGTAGAGTTTCAAATGTAATTTTTGAAGGGACTTTGAGGGACTGGGATGGCATCCTGATATACCATCTGGTCCAATCTTAGCTGGTTAAGTTATCACCAAAATAATAAGTTTAGTTTTTAACTTGCTTAAAATTAAAGAGTTAACGCATATAAAAAAGTAATCAAACAATGATGAGTATTGCCCACTATTCGTACCCTGGGAACTGCTATTGCTAAGCAAACAATGACAATTGACAACAACTAAAGTGACCATTTTCTAGACCAAGAATAATTAAATTACACATTCTGAGAAATTACTTTTTTTTCCTCTTTCATTCATAAAAGTGACATCAGCTTCCAATATTCAGAATGTGTGTTAGTGTTGCTCTGTTCTGCTTTCATGTGGACATATTGTTAGATGCATGTTTGTGCAGAGTAAAACATCATTCTAGGCAAATATATCAATATTTCATTGCTTCATTTATTATGTAAATTCCTCAACTGAATATTTCAGTAATTGGTCAGGACATGAGACCCCCCTCCTCCTCCTCCTACCTCGCTCCATGTGTCTCTTTTGCACAAAGGCAGTGGTGAGACAGCTCACTGGTGGGAATTACCTTTTGGCTGGCGCTAAATAATTTTTATTTCTAATTTATTTCACGACAACGGGCACACGCAAAGGGAGTGTCCCCTCGGCCAGCCAAGTGCCTTGTTGGCAATGATTGATTACCCAATATCTAATTAGCTGAGATCCAATCACTTATTATGCAGAGTGTGGGACAAACAAACTTGAGTCAACTGTCAGCCGATTGATTGATGACACTACCAATCCTGCTTTTGTTTGCTCAAATGTCCCGATGCTTGTTACAACCACCAAAGCTCGCTCGGACAATGCAGTCTGTCAATGTGATGGTGAGTTGACGCCCTCCCGTCTTTCTCACCAACAGAAACATTCATTTTTAGTGATTGTGTTTTTAGAGCGTGTGTGGTATGTGTATATATATATGTGTGTGTGTGTGTGTGTGTGTGTGTGTGTGTGTATGTGTGTGTGAGAAAATACATTGTTGAAGACAGAGCGAGATTTGTCCGGTTGTTGGCCCTATTAAAGGCAGGTCTCCTCTCCTCACCCCAAGGGCAAGTTGTATTTTACCAAAGGGTGAGAGGGGACAGGGAGCCATATCACGATTAAAAACAAAACAATGATGAATGAAACGGTTGGGACATTGTTCATCACAGTGTCTTGCTCCTTTACACGGGAAATGTTTCCAATTCTAGATTTTTTGTGTATTTTCATTTTATGTTTTAAATGTTCACAAGATGGACAATTAGCCACAAAACCATAAAAAATACAGATACACTTTACTTGAAGGTACCTACATAAGAGTGACATGACACTGTCATGAACATGTCATGAACATTATAAAAAAGTCAAACATTTATGACATAACACTTCGGTTTAGTAGTTTCATTCAGTTTTGACATGCCAAGTTAGACTTCAGGTGTCATTACACTGTAATGTCACTCTCATGTAGATACCTTCAGGTAAAGGGTTACCAAATGACCTCCTATGTAAGCGTAAACCTTTCGGACATTGTTGACATTAGCCAAAAATTAAGTTAAAAGAAGGCACGTGTCAAACAAGCACAAGAATGAACCGAGTGTTATATTCACAGTACAGAACAAACCAACTCATAAACATTAACATTCTGTTTCCAAGTAAAACAGTAACAGAGTGTATCCAACTATAAGGGCAGCGTGATGTGTTTTGTTTGATGTGGAGTCATTGTGCACATTATCCAACTCCTTCTACACCCTCTAACTTCCCATACAGAATAAACACTCCAGTGTTATGGTAACTAAAATGGCGGAAGATGCGGTGGTTGTCATTTGGAATCTACTGTGTGGCAACAAGTTATCATCGGTTATTCTAGCAAAGTAAGTAACAATCAAGATACGTAAGACCTGTCTCTACTAATTTATGGTTTCAGCCAACACATTCTCACTCCCATTTTGTGAAACACCGACGCTTGGTCAGGTGCCTTTGTTGTTGTTATTGCCGCTAAAGGTCTAGACCTTTAGCATTGTATAACACGCGCTTGGTTGTCTCCTTAAGCGTCATTGAACCAGCGCTTGGTCGTCTCCTTTAGAGTCATCGAACCCGCGCTTGGTCGGGACTATTGGCAGCCCTTTTGATGTTGTTAGGTTAAAACAAAGCTTTTTAGGCTTACGGTTCCGTCAGTCGAGGTAACGGGATGGTTGTGTTAAGGGAAATGTTGTGGGGGGGCTTACAGCTCCGTGACATGCGGGAATAACAGGACGGCTAAGGACACACAAGGGCCCCAACCCCGCTCTCCTGGGTGAAAGTCCTGTGTTCGACCCATCCACTCCCCCAACAAACCTCCCTATGTGGAATTTCAACCTTACATACTAATACTCGCTAAACCCTGTCTACATGTAGTTTTTCCCAGCACTTTTTACACACTGGCTGAAGGGTGCCTTTTTTAATACGCGTTCGTATTGAGAATGAGTTGTTTCAGCTCATAGGCCTACAGAACTTTGCAAACTTCTAAATTGCTCTGTAAGTGGTGCATTCATAGGAGACAAGAAATCTAAAATATTGTTTAAAGTCTGAGACAACAACAACAACAGCAGTAACTCTTCTTATAATGGTATACAAATATAATTACCCGTAGTTTGTTGCCACAGTTCTTTGTGAATTGAAAACTACTCTGCTTGGAGATTAACTGTTACAATAAGCAACATACCATCTGTAACTTCTGTGCTGTCCAATCAAAACAACGTATATCCAAATTTTATGATCTGGACTTTTAAAGATAAACTGAATAAGGACGTGTTTCTATAAATTTAACCTTTTTACAAATCCATTGGATTAGATTTGACATATTTGCTATTATCAACTTGTTCTTATGCCATGCTTTCACATGTATGCTTACAAATAATAGCCACTACAATAGTGAAAACAAACCATTTCAAATAGTGTTACCCTGTTACTTTTGGTGTCATCCAAAATTGAATCTTGACAATCTCCATGTCGAACAGCCATTTTTTTTTTGGTTCTAAATTGTGTCTGCACACAATTTATTACATTTGCGTTTGATTCAACACTCGTTTTCCTTTGAACAGCAAACAGCAGAGTGAAATGACAATTTGACATCATTAAAAATGCATCACGACTCAGGGGCCTTAGAGGCTTCCATTAGTAAATAGGGTCGGAAACTCACTCAAATATGTGCACACACACACACACACACACACACGCACAAACACACAAAGAGGGCTTTGACATGTTCAAGGTTCAAGGATGAGGGCCTCTGAGATCCAGCTGTAATTTATTGTGAGATATTCAGCATCTGATCTCAGTGACAGTAGCCTCTGGCTTCATTCATAAGAGCAAAAATGTCTCTCTTCTAACCCTGGTTGTGTGTATGTGTGCATTTGTGACTGCAAGCCTGTCCGTATTTTCTGTGTGTGTGTATGTATGTGTGTGTGTGTGTAAAGGTCGGTCAGAGAGACAGCGAGGGCTGAATTCTCTGACATACATCAAACAACTCAAGACAGATGCCCAGACAGTATTAATCAAAACCTTTCCATTTCCTAAGAATTAATCATTAAATAATTAATTTGGCAGCTACAGGCAGCAGTTAAAGGGGGCTTGTGCCTTCCCGCTGGTTAGAATTAGTCCTTGTCGAGAGGCTAGATTGATATATTTATTATTTATCAGATTAATCATGGCGAGAGACATTAGGATCCACTGTTGGGATCATAGCAGCCATGGCGTAGGAGGGGGTGAGAGAGAGAAGGTAGGACCAACTGAGAGAGAGAGAGAGAGGCAGGTGGCAGCTGTGTGTGGTGATTACTGTGCAAGGTGGTCAAGGGTACACAACACACACACTCACATCAACACAATCTAAAGAGTGGGTGGTGGGCAGGATGTGTGTGTAGCCTCGAGCAACTTCTTGTTTCCAAAGCCAGTGTGGCAGAATAGGGGGGAGGGGGAAGTGTCATTGATCCAATAGCTTCATTGAGGTCAGGGCAGGTCTGGGGGTCATTTCTGTTCATGATAAATGTCTGGAGAATACCCCTGAGGGTGTGGTGACTGACCATCTCATATGAAAACAATATCTGTCTCTCTCACTCTCTTGTTACCCCCCACACCCTAGCATCTCAACAGATTTGTCTTTTTTATGCTTAAAATGATTTATGTCACTATCTTAGTTTAAGGTCTAACTTTGTCTCCTCATATATTTTTTTAGTTTTATAGTTAGATCAAGTTTTTTATAGTTTGATGGAATTATTCATGTCTCATGTCTACAGTTAATTTAGTTTTATAGAATGAATATCTATATTTCATCAACACAGTGTCAAGTGCTTCTAAACAACATCATTGATGCAAAGCCCCGCGTTATCCAACTTTTCTCTATTAGGGAGACAATATGAATTCTATTATACTGTGTGTGATTCTGAAACTGCTCATAAAAAAATGCATTACATATACAGTATACTGCAAAGCTATACAGTACATATTGTTTGTCTAAACACGTATTGTCAGCAAACAGTTAGTGTATATAGATATATAGATATTCAATGTCTCAGTTGTTCTGACACAGAACTGCTTTATGATTACTTCATCAACATAAGGTGATATGCAAAGTTCCTGTTGCAGAGATACTTTTTATATCCTGGCAAACCTGATTCACCTCAACATGTTTCCTCTGACTGCAGCACATAAAGTGCCTTTCCATAATCTCATCGGACGGACAAAACTTGACAGAATAGGACTGTTAGGTGAGAAATGGGAAGACGTGCAAGAAGATAGATTGTAACCCCAGACCTCTGTGTCTAGTCAAGAATCTCAAAGTGCAGGTGCACCTGCTCTACCACTGACCCAACCTGGCCACAGATGGTGCGGATGTTAACAAATAGTTTCAATTTTATTAAAAGGTATTCTTAGAGGGCTCTTTTTGTACATAACCACCTAAAACGCATATGTTTAAAAATGCATTTCATTAAATGCATCGCAGCATCAGTTCCTCTTGATTGTGAGTGTATGTTTGGTAGAGTTACAATAATTGTGGCAATAAGTAGGCTATGTTACTTGTTGTTGGACAACATTTAAAGTGCTCCTGTTATGCTTTTTGTCTTGTTCCCTTTCCTTTATTGTGTTTTATCTGTTTCGTGCACTTTATAGGTTTACAAAGTACAAAGGCTCAAAGTCCACTCCAAAGGGACTTAGCAACTCCAACAGAAAACACTGTTCAAAAACTGCTCCGAACAGCTCTGTTGTAGTCCAACCTTTAGTTGATGAACCTGCGTCACAATGTAACACGTTATAATGCTCGCCTAGCTGTCAGCATGGCACGCCCTCATACTCTGCTTCTGACTGGCCTGTAGTGCTGACCTAGCTACTGCGCATGTTCGACTCCCAATAAAGATAGAATAGAAGTGAGATGTCTCACACTGTAGCTAAAAGAGAGAGCTAAACACACAGGGTGAAAAGAGGAGCTGCAGTAATGTGCAGTATGACCAAAAATCTGGCATATTTTGGAAATGAAACCTTGTAAAACTATTCTGGTACAACCTCTAAATACTAATATTAACCTGGAATGAGCATAATATAAGCACTTTAAGCCAAACCCTCCAATAATGTTTGCCCCTTTTGCCCCTCATGTCATACCACACTTCCAAAGGGGATGTATTTGAACTGCTCGGCAGCAAAAGCAGCTGTACTTGCCACAACGTGTTAATTGAAGCGTAGAGAGTGAAATTACTATTCTACCCTATTCACCTTTCATCTCTTCTCCCTCCTCTCTTATCTCACAAATGGATCTGGCCAGCAAATTTAGAGTCGTAATTGTACATCACAACACAGATACTGAGATGAGAAGTGAGAGCGGGCGCTCCCCGTACATGGTCTGGCTCATACTCCTTCGCCAACACAATCAAAAATGGGTTCATGTCAGTGTGAAAAACCCATTTGTGTTCAAAAACACAACACATCCTCGACTAATAACGGCCTAAATCACTCAGTTAACAGCAGTCATGCAAAGCAAGACCTCATCAAGAGGGCTGCAAGACCTGAGTCTCCGCTCTCTGTTGCAAAGGAGGGCAGATGAGAACGAGGGGGGCAGGGATGCAGGGAGGAATAAAAGGTAGGAACGTGGAAAAAGGCTACCTCTTTTTGTAGGAGAGGAATAATCCATTTTGCAAGATGATTTGGCTTCAAATCTGCAGGGACTAACCCTTGACATGAAGTCATATTGTGTTTGAGTTTTAGCCCTAAATTCATACATCAATAATTTACTGTCGACGGCGGTTGTATAAGTGTAGGAAATTACAAGAGATTGTTATTTTCTCTCAGGCAGAAAGAATGTGATACAGCGGATGCGCCCCACCTAATGTGCTGGCCCCAGTGTCCACGCAGCGTCCAAGGGAAGAATTATTGATGCATTAGAAAACAGTGTGCTGGGGCAAAAGGGGAGAATAAAAAAGGCAGACGCATTATTTTAAACCTTTCATAACATGCATCAATATTTCAGCAGAAATAAATAAAGGATGGCAGGCTTGTTTGGAGGACAGCTGTAGCTCTCTCCGCTTGGCTAGCTTGGAGCGGGGGCTCTTGGGATGCCACGCATACCAGCCCCCAGTAAAACCCCTCCAATCTCTTTTTAATCATCCACTTAGAACGGGGTGACTGGAGGAGCTGTCAAGGTGAGCTCCGTCGACGGCAGAGGATGGATATAATGTGAGACGGAAGGAAAGGAGGAGGGAGGAGTCACTTTTAGTTTGAGAGACAAAGACAAAAAAAAAACATGTTGCTTTGTTTAGCTATGTCTGTTGCTTCAGTCTGATTATATGTCAATTTCTCACCCATCCCCCCAAGGAGGTTATGTGGATTACGAGAAAACTTCTGGCCCGATTTTCATGACAATTAGTGGAAATGTGTAGCGTGGTCCAAGAAAGAAGCGAATCACTGAGCAGAAATTATGTTTCCGCTTTTCCACATTGTGAGCTACACTGCATTGGAAGCTGGCGGTTTTAACTTTGTTGCCTGTGGGAGTCACAAAAGAGGACAATGGGAGCGAGCAGTTAGAAAATAAACCGCAGGTCCCGGGATTTGGGCGGTGCTAACCAGAATCACACGCTGGATACACAGTCCAGCTCTGAACTTTACGCTTTTTTTACAGTTACTGCGGTGTCTTTCTGATTTTAGCAGCTTTTCACTCACCTTATTTATTTATATTTAGACTTAATTTTCATTTTGTGGGTTTATGTTTTGTCGCCGTCTCCCTTCCTGCCTAAGCACTCTCTGTTTGAACTGTCAGTCAAGGCATGTGGGGGCGCTGTTTTACCAAACCCCAAACATCACTGTAAACAATGGGTGGTCGAAAAATACAAAACTCCTGTTTTTTGTGGGTATGGGCAGACCGCCCAGTCTTATGGCAGTCCATGAAGTGGTCACGTTATTAATCTCTTGTGTCACCTACAGGTCACATTAAGGTTGTATTTTCGTGTGTTGATTACAAATTTTGAAGTAATGTATTTCAATGGGAGGCCTATTTTGTACTGTAATCGTTCTGTGGTTTTTCACAGTAAGAGAGAAATTGAGATTTTAAATGGGACAACAGTTTCGAGTAACATTGAAAAGCCAAAAATCCGCACAGGGAGGTTAGTTGGGGTGATGGATGGGTCAAACAACACAAGACTTTCACCCCAGAGACTGGGAATCGCGTCATGCATGTTGCATTTCCTTACCGCGTTATTCTTTTCCTAACCACAACCGTCCCGTTGTTGTCGGAGGACATTAAGGATTGGGGAAACCGTCCCGCACAGGGTTGTCGAGTCTGGCTGGGGGTCTGTGCTCTCTGAGTGCCCTTCTAGTTTCAGTTTCAGTGCTGTAGTTACCAAAGCCACCTGTCTTTACTGTGTCTGTTTAACCAGGGAAAATTCACTCTTAAAACAGAAAGGTAGCAGAAATGCTCTGATTGTAATTCATTGTTGACAATAGGAGAAGAGAGTCAGTGAAACAGAAATTAAATATGAGAGAGGGAACCCTCTAAATGACTTTTGCAGGTGGGAAGTACAGTAGTCTTGATCCAGCGCAGAACAAGAGCTGCTGGCTGTGATTGCACAAATACCTTTGCATCCAATTACATTGTGTCTTGATTACTTTAATGTTGATGCATGTTCCACAACTCACCTCTTGACAATTTTTAAAGGCTTCGCCAACTCAGTTTCCCTGTTTTTGTTTATCAAGTTTGTAATTAGTATAGAGCAATGTGTTGCTAAGTCATTACATAAAAGTCCAAAAAATTCTTGTAATGTAAAGTAAAACATTGCTGAGTTAATAGTCAAATTGATTACAATGCCATGTCTGCCGTTTCTCTTTGCAACACAATCATTCTGTCCTTTGATTTGTTCCCCTGCATTTGGAAAAATCAATTCTCCCAGGACTTAGAGAGAGAAAGAGAGAGAGAGAGAGCTTCTCTTGCAGGACAAGGTGTAATGTGTTCTATTTCAATCCCAATTGAGCCAGCAGGATGCTAAATTAAAGCTCATTTAAACGGTCCACCGCGGAGTGAATTCAAACCCAGGCTGTTAGCCACAGATGTGTGTGTGTTTGTGTGTGTGTGTGTGTGTGTGTGTGTGTGTGTGCAAGCACATCAGACAGAGTTTCTAACCCCCTGCCCTGCTCTCCTCACACGCATGTGCCCACATAGGGAGCTATAAGGCTGTGGGAATGCACTGCTTTTTTTTTCACACTGACATATTGTAAAAGGTCAAAACTCTGCAATGAAATGTAGAGAAAAGACAGCTTACATGAGCTGGATTTTTTCCTGTTTGTCTGACAGCTCTGTGCAGTGGTTAGCTTTTGCAAGAAAGAAGACTTTTGCCAGGAGAGATGCATTTACATCATTGATTGGGCCCAAGCACCGCTGTAAATATCAAGTAACACTAGGGAGAGAATGTGACATTGCTCCTGTGATTTCACTGCATCTGTTCCCTCGGTGGAGTGAAAGTAGCGTTCGGTTTTCAAGATTTTGTATCATTGATCACAGTGAAGTTACAGCCTACTGTAAATAGAAATGTCAAAATATAAGCAGAAAAAAACATTTGTCCTTGACTTGATACCAGTGATCATAGCAATATGCACAGTTGTTTATTTTATTTGTCTTACCATTATATAAGGAACTTTCATGTTGCTATAAGTCAAATTGATGAGGCCGTGGTCCCACACATGTTATAGCACAGACTAAAGAGCTCCAAATCCACTTGTTTGTTCCCTGTCACGGTGAAGTAGTTCAGGGTTTTAACCCCTAAAACCTTTATAACTTCTACATGGGCATGTTAGCATGCATTTGGCTCATGGTAATGCCCCACTAATCTATACCAGCCCCAGGGCTATTTAGTGTGACTGTGGTCCCTTCATCTTGTATAGACAAAGACCTTTTTTTCAACCATCAATGTCTGAGAGAACGGGCCTCCACTGCAGTTTGTTTGAGCAGCCTTCTCCATCTTCTTTTAAAAAAAAGCCCTTGCCACTTACTTCCATTGGCTCAGATTATGGAAAACAACAAAATAAATTGCCATAGTTATGTGGATAACACAAAAATTTGTATAACCTTATTGACAGGGGACTATGTGCAATACAAAAACTGACTAAGTGGAATTGGACAAATTAACAACAGGATGTACCACAACGTTCTTAAATGAAATGAAGAAAAAACTGCGGTGGTTGTTTTTGGAGCAAAAGAGGAACACATACAAATCAGCGTTTAGCTGTTAAAAACAACAGACAAGGCCAGAAACCTTGGTGTAGTCATGGACTCTGACCTGAATTTCAACACTAACATTAAGCCAACTACATAGTCAGCATAGTATCACTTCTAGAATATATCAAGGGTTAAAGGACCTGAATTTCAACAGCAACAGTAAGCCAATTACATTTACCAGGATTTGGAAAATAATTACTGTAACGGTGTCTTCACAGGTCTCCTTAAAAATATATCCGACAGCTGCAGCTGATTCAGAACGCTGCTGTTCAGGTCCTCAAAGACTAAGAGAGTGGATCACATCACTCCAGTTCTGAAGTCTTTACACTGGCTTCCTGTGTCTCCCAGAATTGATTTCAAAATACTTTTGCTGGTTTATAAATCACGGTTTAGGGCTCGATGATATTTCTGATCTGCTACTAGGCTATGACCCACCCAGACGTCTCAGTTCATCTGGGACAGGTCTACTTTCTGTCCCCAGAGTGAGAACCCAACAGGGGGGAAGCAGCGTTCAGTTTCTATGCTCCTCATATCTGGAACAAACTCCCAGAAAACTGCAACTCTCAGCTCTTTTAAACCAAGGCTGAAGATCTTTCTTTTTTGATGTTGCCTTTCTTTAAATAGTTGTTAATTTCTTATTCTGCACTATAACTTTTTATGCTTGTGTTTTATCTGTTTTTAATTATTTTAAGTGCTCTTTAATATTTTATGTAAAGCACTTTGAATTGCCCTGTTGCTGAAATGTGCTACATAAATAAAGCTGCCTTGCCTTGCCCTACCTTGCCTTACTCTCCCACAAGCCAATTGGATCAACACTTCTTCTAACAGGCAGAGGCAAGTCTTCACTCAGTATAAAACGTTTGTACTGCTGCCCTCTAGGGATTTGGTGAAGGCACCAAATCTCATTCCCCCACAACAAATGTTATCAAGGAGCTTCTTCTGTGTCTGCTTTCTCTGGGGGTGCCACAATACACAAACTATCTGTAAGGCCCAACACCAGGGTGTAGAGAGAGAATCTACTTCAAGGGAAATACGAAGAGGCCGAGAGACGTACTCTAACAGTGTTTGCATGTGCGTGTGTGTTTATTTTGAACAAGTTAACACATGTTGACTGATGCCCACTCGAGATCATAGCTGCGGCTACGTTGGCATTTACCAGTGTAACATTTTTTTTAGTGTAGTACAACAAGAAGTCATCTCCTTGAAACTGCTACGCGTCAAAAAGTGAAATGTGAAGGGCAAATTCATCTGGAGAAATTTTTAGGATGAATAGTTTATATGCCAGACATTGTTTGAATTGACCATAGTTGCATTTTAGTTGCTAGAATAAAATAGGTTTATACCAGAAAACAATTATTGAATATAGAAATACGGTAGAATAAAAAATAAAACTCTCTGCATGTACAACTTCTAATTCAAAACATGCCCCATTTGTTGTTGACTCAGCTCTTTCAGGAGTGCCTGGCATTGCGTGCATCACAGCTCTATGAGGCTGGAGGAGAGTGCATGGATGATTTCTTCCCTCCTGGACACCTGAAGTGAATAAAAGGTGCCAGATTGAGTCTTTCAGATCTTTACACCCTCCTCCACCGCTGCACTCCTCACAATAAACTGTCCCTTTTTATGCGTTTTTAGTTCACCCACTTATAATCTGGATGAGATAGCTCCCTCTCCATAGCTGTGAGCGGTGTAACTCTTCCCTGCCTTGCTTTATCTCCATGTTCCTACAAGCTGGCTTGAATGGGGAAACCATTATCTCTGGGCTCACAAAGGAGCCAGACGTCCACATTCAAGATGTTCTTTACATGATATATTGATCAATTCGCAGAGACTAATGGCATTGTAATGAATGGAGAAGAGGACGGAGTTAATGTCTTCAGGGTTCACGCAAACTGCAAACTGCAAATGAAGCTCTCAGTGACACAAAAGGTCTGGTCCGGTGAATTATAATTAGACCCCTGCCTCAATAAAAGTCAAGGGGTTGTTGCTCAGCCCTCTACTTAATTTACTACCGACTCCGATGACAGCCCAAAGAAAAGGCTGTGGTTAGTTGAGGGTAAGATGTTTGAGTCATTTAGAGTGCTGATATAATAGAGGCGACCTTTGAGAGCTACATTAAGCTTTTTATGGGAAATGGTTAGCTAATATTTTAGGATCACTCACATAAAAGTGTTCAAGGAGTTCTCA
This sequence comes from Etheostoma cragini, assembly GCF_013103735.1. Lineage (NCBI taxonomy): Eukaryota > Metazoa > Chordata > Actinopteri > Perciformes > Percidae > Etheostoma > Etheostoma cragini. The sequence goes on from NC_048412.1 coordinate 11,659,698, forward strand.
ACAGTTGAGCTTTATTGTTGAGTAAAGCCCCAATAAGAAATAATTGTGAAATTAACCAATTTCAGAGCCAGCCAGGTTTTTTTTCTATTCCTAAGAGCTTAAGGGAGGAACAGAGAGGAGCTTGAGGAGTGGAGAGAAGAAAAAAGAAGAGAGGTGCCAAGAACGAGATTAGCCTTTCAAACCCTTTGGAGTGGTGCTGCTTTCACGCAAACAACTGACTACGCTGGAAACCATATCTTAAACACGTGGATTCACAGAGGAGCGTTTTGCTCAACAAAACTAGTTGAACGGGATTTTATTAACTTATTTACTGAGACAAAAGGAACCAGGGAAACACTGAGGAAAAAAGGTTTTCACCTTTAACACTGTAAGAAAATACCTTTCAATGTGAATTTAAATGACTGGAGGAAAAAACAAAAAAAAGATCTACCTTCAGCCCCTGTTTGTTCCCAACACAACAGGTACATTTTCCGAAAAAATTACGTGCATTTTTATGGATAAGTCCCAGATGCAATTTCTCCAGACATTATGTTTTACAGACTTGTACTATAGATGGTGGATGCACAAAACACGAAGAAAACAAAAAGGAGAAATAAAAAGCGTTATCATAATATAACAAAGGAACAAAAACAGTAACAAACTCATGGTGAATATGGTGAATTTTATTAATTTATACTCACACAAAAGTTGAATAGTAATAAGCAGGCACTGTAGTTTGCACTAGCTGGCAACCCATCTGGTATAGTGATGCATTGCTGTGCCTGTCATTTGTTTTCTTCATATCAGTACAATGGCATGCACAGTGGATACAACCCCGGGGATATATATGTATGACTATTGCAGCAGATAAAAAAAAAAACACATTAGGCCATATGTAACTGCTGTGTCAGCCACAGAGTCAAGTACTTTTTTTCAATACCAACCCACACCTTTTAATCTTCTCCTCTTCTTTATGAATAATGCTAAGTATATTACTCACTGACAACAATGCTTCTCCCCTCAATTTATGTTCCAGCAACCTCACAGCACGAGAGACAATTTGTATCTTTCTATGCAGGCTCTCAGCTATATGTTTAGAAGAAGGAAGGGGGGGGATCTGTAGGCATCTGATATGCTTGGGTTTAGGAGGTAAGACAATGGGGGCCTCTGGAGTAATGTGCGATTTTCTTTGCCTTTCAAAGGCCCCTGGAGGAACGTTGTGTGATTTTCCTTCTCCTTTATGAAAACCACTCGAGGCAAAGCCCACCTACAGCTCGATGTGCGAGCACGCCTCTTTTTTCTAATCCGCTGCCATTCATTGGCAGAGAGAACTAACAAAGATGACTTTTGACAACCTGGGAAATCAAACCGCAGCTGTCAGAGCTTTTCTTGAAGAAAAAAAACACAGAGGAAAAGGAGCAGCCTACACAGTCAGCGGTCTTCCACTTAGCCAACTAACACACAGACACACCCACACAGACGCACACCGGATCATTCCTGGTAGCCTCGTCCTTCCCTGCCTCTCCTTCTGCTGCTCAACAAGAAGTTTTGCTGACACTTCCCTCAGCAAAGTGGGTAAAAAAACGGAGAGGATATATAAAGAGTAAAGCGTGGGGGAGGGAGGAGGTTGAGTGAGGACGAAAGGGGGAGAAACGGCAGCTAAAAGGATTAAATAGAGAATTAGCTCACGTTTCAGAGGGTTCACTTTGCTGATCTGGTGAGCATTTCAGTCTGCGGAGAACTTCTATCCATCCCTTCACCCTCCCTCCCTCCCTCCCTACAATCCATCCATCCCTCACTCCACCACTCTATTTTCCTGTCTGAATGGGTTGGTAGAATTAGTGAGACTCTTGGCAGTCACTCCGGGTGTCACTTCACGGGTTTGCTAAGGGCAGCGCCGCTCCTTTTCCTCCGGCTCGGGGTCGCAGAGACGATGGAATCTATGTGTGGTTCAAGCGGAACAATGGCTGCCCTGCAAAAAAACGTCTTGCTCGGGGGTGGTGGCTTGTGAAAAACTATGTTGTTCTGGGGCCCCATGCTCCTTGAATAGATTTGTTAAAGCCCCTATGGTTGGTTTATGCTAAACAGAGCACAGGCATGAGGGAGAGGCCAAGGCAAGCCCAAGCCAGAACATCACTACTTTGTGAGCACCACGTCTACCCCCACCATGCGGTGCACACTTTGATGCTTCTTTTTTGGGAGATGCCCACCGAATCCAAATCCCCCCCCCTCCTTCTCTTCTCTTTCCTCTCTGCTCCTTCCATCCTCCTCCTTCAGTTCCCTTGCTTCCCCTTTTCTTCAGTTTCTGCCATGCAAAGATAATCAGGTTTATGTAAAGTATGTGTGCTCTTTTGACAGTCGGCGATACCTCATTAATTCAATCACACCAAGCACCATTGTTCCCAAAGTGTTTGAAATGCGTAACAGGGAAGGGGGCCTTTTTTAATCCTGTCAATCAATGTTAACATTTTTCTAGCTGTTGCCATGGCTGGGGCCAGAGTTCATGAAAACAGAGAATATGAGCCAACAACACAAGAATAAAGACTCATTTGAGATTGGTCTTTTTAAAAGGACATCTACCATGCACAAAAACACGAGAAGCAAATGTAGACAAGTTTAGACACTATAGTGTGGCTGAGAGGGTGTGAGAGAAAAGAGCATTTGGAAACCAAACAGGGACCATGAAACCTTGACCCGGGAGGGCTCTGGGAAAAACCTGATGAATCGCCCTCCGGAAGGACCGTGGTTTTTCTCCCCCTGTGCATCCTCCAGAAGCACAATGACTCATACATTTCAACACATGACTCTAAGGGTTCCACACTGTTGTAATGCCCTGCTGGAATGCTGGCACTATACCATGAAAAAATATAACTTGGTCACTCAATAACTCCGTAGCTTCCTTTGAATGGATGAATGCTATACATGCAGCATGCTTTTTGGTTTATTTAGCAAAAGTATGTATGATATACTAAAACTCACCCTACTTAACTTTTTTGACAAAAAATCATACTACATTCAGATGTATGTCATCATTCTATATCATTGATGAATACACAAAAAGTTAAACAGTGTTTTACAACTTACATTGAACAGGATTAATAGAAGCATTAAAACAGACATCATTCAGTTAAATCAATAATTTAAAGCGAGTTATGTCAAAGTATAGTCATCAAAAACGTATTCACACACATACACACACACACACACACACACATTTTTACAATTGAGACAAATAGTCATGTCTGCCCTCTAGTTGTCAGTTCCACTACTGTATATTAGGCTGACAGAGATACAGCACACAAGAAAGAGAGTTTATACTGTCCACTGTTACAACACTGTATTCCAGTGTGCTACAAAATTCTAAATAAAATGTTGAATTATTCATGAATTTATGAGATTACATTAAAAGCAACTACACCTGTTGATGTGGATTCGTAGCAATTTCACTGTGATTTCAAAAACAGTTAATTTACTTTTGGGAAAATGAGTGATGCCAACATGATGTTTTGCCATAAGAAAAAAGGTAACATCACAAATTTCATTTCATGTTTAGTTGAATAGGGACAGATGCTACAACATAGACATACAGTACGTGCAACAAATCTCCCATGGACAGCATAGAAGTATCCACAAAAACCACACTGGTGTATGGATTATGCCATCACAGTGAAGAAACCAAACATTTTTTTTGCCCTGACAGATCTCTCAGTAAAACGTTTTGGTGTGCAATGAGTTTGTCATAATTGGTCAAAAGGAATTCAGTCTTAAATCAGACACGCAGTTCAAACACACAGTCAGACAATATTATTTAACTGCCTACACACCAAACCTCCTCAAACCTGCAGCTAATCATTGAAATACCACAAAATCATGTCAGGGTGGAAAGTTCTAAAGTCAGGGAGATCCCAATCCCTTCTTCTCTGTCCATTTACAACCTAATCTGTTGTGAGAAAGTGAAAAAGTAGAGTGAGAAGGAGGCAGATTAAGCCATTGAAGCGCCGGGGTGCTTCCTACGCATCACTGATTCCTTTCAGGCCAATTTAAACACTGTTTGTTTATTAGTGTCTTGTGCACGGCATTAGCGCCCTAGCTTATCTCGGCACACACACAGAGTGGCACAATACGGCACTGTTCAAAGCCCAGATATGACTGTGTGTGTGTTTGTTTGCGTGTGTGTGTGTGTGTGTGTGTGTGTATGTGTGGGGATGGATGCTCAGTTGTTCCCATTGCTGCTCTGACCTTGTTTAAGTAGTGAAAGACTATGTGAGACACGAATTATTGGACACCGATGCTCTTATGCTTTGTGTAAACATGCTCAACACACCCGGTTGCTACACAGCCACCGTGGCACTGACAAAAGACTTAAAGGTGCACAGAGGAGATTTGGTTTTAAACTAATCTCTCTTCACTGTTTACCATATATGCATGGACATATCAGCTGCTGCCATTGTTTGAGAAATACCTATGGTTGCTAAATCTGATAATAGCCAGTGTAATCCCTTTTTCTCTCTTTGACCCCCACCAACCAATCCCTGCCTTTTTCTAACTCTGTTTCTACTTTGCCACCTGTCTTCTCTTCTGCCTCTGTCTAATATTTATTTTTTATTTAATTTGTTACTGTTCTTCATGTTGCTCTCGTTCAATCATTTTTCTTTTGGCATCATAGCCTGCGGAGATCCTTGGCTTAATCTATCAGCATAGGCAAAGGGAAATACACTACAACATTGGTAGAATGTAATTCAAACACCTAACCCTCTTGAATAAAAGTAAAAACAAGTTTGCCGGGTTGATTTCCTCAGAAGTGACCACTGCAAGGCCGTGTTGTGTCAAACAATGTTACCATGTGTGAAATCACTCTGCAAGAAAACTTCCTGGCATTGAGAGAATTGTCTTTTTGCTGACACATCATCCAGCGTGTCCCACTGTGAGAAACAGAAAGAGGGATAGAGATAGTAAACTACTAATTTTCACTTTTGCGTCATTATGCTTTACTTCTTTATTTTGTTTTCAGCCTTGTTAAATTTGTGCATGTTTGTGCTTGCAACTTACAGTGACTTAGTAAGATACATAACAGCTACAAGTGTATGCACAATTCAGGATTTACCCTATCCTACTTTATCGACAGTTATATATATATATATATATAAATATATGAGTCAAAAAAATGTCAAAGAGGAAACACTCGGTATACATGAAAACATAACTTTGTGATTTGGTAAAAAGTATTTGTCACATCTGTCAGAGCTACAAAAATTGCTCTTGTACTTTAATTTAACAAGCAAAAACAAAAGTGTGGTTCCACTCCACATGCCTGTGTGTGTGTGTGTGTGTGTGTGTGTGTGTATGTGTGTGTGTTTGTTCTCGCGCTCACACGTGTGTGCGTGTGTGTGTTTGTCAAATTTTCAAGATGCTTCAAACTTTTGCATTCAAAACACAATTGTTACCTTATGTGATGAGTTTGGTGGTTTTCAATAATGCTCACTTATATCAGATCCATTCATTGATTTCAAAAGCTGCAGACATACAGTACATATATATATATATATATATATATATATATATATATATATATATATATATATATATATATATATATATATATATATATATATATATATATATATATATATAGATTGTTTATATATATGAAAACGTCATTTTGTGATTTGGGAGATGTATTTGTCACCTCTGTCAGTGCTACAAAAATTGCTGTTGTTCTTATGATAGGAGTTCAAACAAGCAAAAATGAAAGTGCGGTTCCACTCCACAAGTGCCAGAACTGCACTGTCAGCACAACTACAGTTGCACCACTTGCACAAGAAGTGCTTGTGACGACAAAAGCTTTGGGTTATAACCGTGTTACTGCCTGCCTGACAATGGCACAACATTAGGGCCTACATGAAAAATAATGTTATTTTTAATTAAACTCTTTGTGTGTTTATTGGTAAAGCATGCTTTAGCAGCCTCAGTCATCATATTGTGCATTCACATGCTTTCTTGTCTTTCCACTGCGACTGAAGGAAAGGAAAAGTTGGTCCAATAATCTACTGTGTACAGCACATTTCTACACCGCATACAGAGGGCAGCTGGTGAGTGTAAGGACGCTTTCAGAGCCATTTCTGGCACAAATACTTATCAGCATCATCCAAGAGTGACAATGTAACATCACATTAGCATGCCAGCACGTTTTTGGGTAAAGGGATCACAATTTATGGTACTAATCTTAGTTGGCAAACAACACATTGGCTACACAGGCCAATGACTGATCTCTTGTACCTTTGACTTCTGGTTTAGCATAAACACACTCACACACAGATTAATAGTACACTTAACAAAATAATTCCTCTGCATTTAAAGTAATAATAGGAGGAGTAGAAGTATGAGAGTATGATATGTTCACTGTAACAGATTACTTCGCACATGACTGTAACTGCAAGTTGATTTCTATGCCGACTAAACAGTCAGTCATGCATTATGTAAACCCCATTGAATTGCCTTTTGTGTTAAATAAACAAATAAATTGAAAGAGACAAATAATAGTGTGAATTGTATTATATTAGTAGGACAATTCTAATATGAGAAACAGACTGAAACCCACTAGACAGAAGACAGATACATATAAAGTTCAGTCATTTTTTCAGCCATATTGATAAATGAATATATGCACAGGTGACAATTTACAAAAAAAACAAGGTTTTCACAAATCATTAAAAAATCTTTTTTTTACCATTAGCACGGATTCATAAGGCAGTACTTTTCCCAAGCACACTCACATATATTGTTAAATAAAAGTCATTCAATACACTATAAAAACAGAAAATAAAATCCACAATGACGCGTGCACTGAATATATTTACTGTAATTATCTTCCTCATGCAACAGTAGAGAAAGCAGTATGCACAGTATATAAATTGCATGACACAAGGATTGAACAGCTTCTCTTTTAAACCACAAACATTCTTAACTACTCATGTCTAAATATGATTTAATCTGCTGACAAAAAAAGAAACGTATCGAATTGTAAAAAAACATTTTGATGGAGTGTAATGATATTACTGAAATGTTTCCAGTTAAAGTTTTTTTAGTTTTCATTTTGTGTTTTATATGCGATTAATCTTCAGTGCAGGCATATATTGAATACACTGCATGTAGCACACATGTTGAAAGCAATCTCTGCCGCAGAATCGGAGACATCTTCATTGTGTGAGCGAAGACAACATCCATCAACGTTGCATGAAAATAATTTGCCAGCTTTATTCAATCTACATACGTCTTGGCCCCCCTCTTTGCTCTAACTCCAAAACTCACTGGGATGAGACGCCATGAGATTGTTATCTTGCTTTGCCTTTGTATGAAAATCAAATTGGGAATTGCTTTTTCCTTGATTCACTTCCATGCAAACAAAGAAGTTGTTTTCTTATTTTCATGTAAATGTCTTTTTTATAGGAGGCGACAAGTGTAATCAATCTTCCTCCAGACAAGGTAGGAGGGCCTGCCGAGGGGGGATTATTGGTGCTTAGTAGCCCGGGGATCATAAAACAAGGAAATTGAAAGTGATATTTAATTGACACTGCCATTTCCACTGCACGGGGGAAGACTCATCCCCCCCATCGCCCACGTCTCTCCCACACGCTAGGCCATCTTGCTTGCCGCAGGTGAAGAGAAGGAAGGAAAGGACTCGCCGGAGCAAATTTCCTTTCAAACCCTCCACTAGAACCCGGGAAAGCAAGCTGTCAATCTCAGAGCACAGCGCTGGGAGAGAGACAAGGAAGGGGAAGTTATACGTTGAGAGAAATAGCTTTCAAAATGTCACCTCATCGGTGTGGGGAAACCATACTCAGTGAAGTGGAACATGGTCAACATTATATCTGAAAAAAAACATACTTGTTTCTTTCGACTTGGCCTGCGCAGACAATAACAACGAATCTTAATGCATGTCATATATAATAACTGTATATTCAACATCTCCAAATTAGGATATAAAAACCTCAAAGGGGTGAATCCTGCTTTCAAATACTAATTCTACTCTTATTGATTTTAGTTTAAGAAATGTGATGCTAAAATCAAACATTTCTCCTCTCTGAATTCCTCTGCAGGGAATCCCCTCCCCACCACCTGTGCAGTGGTACACTCTGTGTCTGTCACTTCCCACCACCAATTTTAGCAATTAACACCCCATACATTAATCAGCCTTCATTCAATTATAACTCAGAGAGTCTCTGGTCTCACACAGCAATAACAGGAGACAGAGTCGAGCAGAATTATAGCCTGACTTACTGGCTCTGAAATAGAAAGTGACACTGTCTAATTGGAGTAATGTAAGGAGATCAGAGGGTGTGTTTGTCCAGAGACTTGTCGTAGGGAAGGCCCCGGTTTGCCTTTCTGGCCCCTGAATACTGTCTGATGACCTGACCTGAGGACCCGCTAGGTGCCCTGTGTCAACGTACACCATGATACATCTGGTCATTAAGCATAATCACCAAGTCTAAAATATCATTTTAAAACTTCCAAGTGATTTTATGAGATTCCAAACACATAAGTGTTATCTGCTTTTGCTGCATTGTTTCAGTTTGTGGTGATTGTGTTATGTTACTTTAATATATCTGCTGTAAATGTCATTGCTGCTTAACCACACCAAGTCATTTTAAGTTAGTGCCAGTGTTGCCAAATCTTTTACCAATGGAAATTTATATAGAGCCTGTTTGAAAAGTTGCTCAGTGGCGCTAGATGATGTCACATCCAAATCCACATACTTGTGATTTACATTCAAGATAGAAAAAATAAAATAAATAAATTTCAAAGCAAAAATTGGGCCTTTTTGGAAACCATTTATCTTTAGACTGATACTCTGCTAAGCTAGGTACCTTTCCCCTTTGTTTACCTAAGTATTTTACATCAATTTTGAATTTGGCTACCCAATTTAGTAATGCAGAATTGGCTAGTACTCTAGCTAACACCTGGTAACGCTCTTGCGCTTTAGATGTCTGGTTGTCTCTTTGTGACACAATGTAAGTGTAACAGTGGGTTCTAAAGAACCGACATTACCAAGCCAAAGGGGCTTTTTTGTATTTTGTAGCGCTGTTTGTTGTTGCAAATCTATGTTGAACTATATTTGTATGGCACAATGTTTTTTTCTGAATGGTCAAACATAACTCCATTTTGACTAGACATGCTTTTTTTTCATTTTGTAAGACAGTGCAAAGTTTTTTTTAGTTGCATGTTGCATTGTCTCTGATCGTTCTGCAAGATAGTTTTACACGTTTTAACACATACAGCATGGTATCATCACATATTTCATTGCAGCAGCAGCAGCAGCTATCTGCTTAGCCTGTCTGTCTGACAAGACGTATAAAGAGCTCGCTGCTGACCTACAGAGGCTTTAGGCAGGCTTTGGGGACAGGCAGCAATTGGTGTCAAAGAGAGGCCAAACAGCAATGATTTATAGCCAGGAAGATTTGACTGGCGAGAAGCTGCTGCTCCCACAATTACCTTTACTTCTAAACGCACACACAGACTGCATGTTATTTCACTGGCTGCTGCCACTGTCACTGCTTTGCACACACACAAACACACACACACACACACACACGCTCCTTTCTCTTTTTTATAAGCTAAGTGTTGGGCCTCTGTGTCTTTGGCCTGCCTTGTCCACTTAAAAGGGCATTAATCAACGGCTACTTTATAAATCAGGAGGTCCTTGCAGGCTCAAAGCGATTATGAGGTCAGGGCTCTGCAGAAGTACTTAACCAATTCCCAAACCCACCCAGACTTGGTATATTTGCTTCCTTGCGGCCAGGCGATTCATCATCATTCTCCCACTGAGGCGTAATGGAACAGACATGGAGGGAGGACTGGATGTTAAGAAAAGGTGTAGAAGATGAGTTGAAGGCAATTTGGGGAGTGAAGTAGAATTAGGGTATAACATGCTTTGTTCTCTAACCCTCTATCCCACCAAAATCTCTTTCTATCCCCCCCCCCTTACTCCTTCTCCAGCTCTTGCTCTGCGCTCTGTTTCTCTTTGCTTAAGTCCCTGGACACTTTGGGGGCACTTAACGCCAGGCAGGCCCATTCATCCCGGCCTGCCAGCACCCCCAAATTATTTTAGACAAAGCTGAGACAAATGTCTGAAGGATGTATTTACTGGTCTAAATGTGGGAGCTCTGTGGGCCATCGGGAAAGACAACACTTTTGGCCTCTGTCTGGTTAGACGGAACCAGGAAAGAAAGGAAAGGGGGGGGGTAGAGAAGAGGACAGCAGAAGGCAGAGTGTGAGGAAGAGGAACAAAGTGTTTCACAAATAAAGTGGACGGGAAAGAAAGGAAAGAGGGAGGAGCCTTGAAAAATAAAAGGTTAGAGGCCAGATGTCTTTCGCCTTATGAACACTGCCTGCACAAAATTGAGCACAGAAGGCCTTCTGTAAAAGGCCATGAACAGTTCAATCCAGAGGTGGGTGGAAAATGCTTTCCTTTCACTTTTCTTTTGAACTGAACTCATTGGCAGTATCCACGGCAGAATGAGAAACAGAATGAGGCTATAAACCGATTTGCCTTTTCATTCTTGAAAAACTCCATGAAACCACAGTACGTCACGCCGGAAGATATATGTCATTGCTCAGTCAGTTAAATAAATTGACTAAGACAACATCCTGTGAGTACCGCTGCATCCAGAAACAAATCGAATAGACGCCTGAGTGCCGCACCTTCGGTTACCTCTATGATGTCTAATTTAGCAACAATGTCAGCCTGAGGAGACACACTGGAGTCCTTTTGATTTAAAAACAGAGGCGAGAACAAAGGGCAAAAGGAAGGGGGAGAGAAAGAAGTGAAGAAAGGATCAAGGAAAGTCAACTGAGAGGAAGAATGGAGGAGAAGAGAAGGAAATAACATTGAGAAGGAAAAAAGGAAAAGGAAGTGCTTCTTCTTCACCCCTTCTAGAGACAGACACTCGGTGTGGTTTTGACAGAGCAGGAGAAGCGCCGGATGTAAAGTGGAGAAGACAGTTTCCATTACCCCTGGCACCCACCAGAGAATAATTTGCTGAGGCTGGGTAAATTGTGATTTAGGAAGTGTAATGACGTGTAATAATTTGCTGTCACTGTTGTCAGTTAGTAGACAAGGCAGGTCTCCTCAGCAGGAGGAGGACTATAGAGACAGAAAAAAACAGGAAGTTGGATGTAATCCAAATAAATGAGAGGAGGCGTATTGTGTAATGTGGGAAGCGGCAACAATTAAATCAGTTACTGGTGTATCAAAGCAATAGTAAATGCTGTAGAATACAGGTGTTGGAGTGAGATTACAGAAGTAAACGCCAATCAGAACGTATTGTATTCCACATTTGATTTCCTTCTTCATGAGTCTCAGAGAAACAAGGTCAAGTTCCCTGGTGACTGCCACAGTAAGCAGTTAAAAGGGTTTGAAATAAACTGGAAATGACCCTTGTTGAATAAAAACTCATACCTAATCCCCCGACAATCCAACCCAAGTTTGCCCACAGAAGCTTAAATCCATACTACAGAGTAAAGAGTTCTAGAAATGGAATGACGGAGCTGCACTCTTGTAGGTTTCATTGTGAATGTCATTGTCAACATTTCTTTGACTACCTTTCATTTAGTTTCTTGTGATGTTATGATTCAGCAAGTGAAAGGTTAAAGTAAAAATAAAAATCTGTTTCAAATGTATTGCTAAATCTTTTGTTTTTTTTATTCAAAATAACTGAAATAGGATGTCCTTTAGAACTATGTGCACCTTTATTATCCCAGTACCCAACCCAATCTATGGGCATTCAACAAAGCAGTTTTATCTTTGACATATGTAATTTATGAAAAATAAAGCACCAGCTTCAATGTTATTAATGCCTCATCACAAGCTCCAATAGAGCAGGGAGTCGTGGGCTTTGAGTGATTATGTTATCAGTTTAAGTGTATGTTTTGCATAGACGTGCACAGGTTTTTGAAGAAGGACACTCGGAGAGAAGGGAAGGTGGACTTTTTGCATATGTGAAACAGAACCTAAAGATAAAGGTGCTCTTACATGGATACATTATGTTTAAATACAAGGATGCAAACCAAATTTCAAATACATAAAAGTTTTGATTTATTGGCATTCTATTCCACTTCTATTTCAGGGTTATGAAAATTAACATAGGTGACAAAAAGCATATTAAAGATGATTTAAAAAGGTCTTATTTGAAATGGAAATATGGGAAGGGTGAGTCCATTTCAATTATTCCATTCACTTTATCACTGAAAACATGTCGTGCAGTATAATAATGTCACTGACAATCAGTGTAATGCAAATTGCAATGCCTCATGTTTATCTGCTTTTTGGACTGTATAATACAACTACTTACAGTTACCATCAAATTATCATTAATACATTGCAAAGCGAAAAAACAAACAAACATATTTTGACTTTTTTCAACTCCGCAGATAACTGCATTGGGCATACATGTGTTTATCACAGTAACATCTCTATTACAAGTCCCTCGCTTAACAGGAATGCATAATGAATCCATGCAGAACACAAAATGTCAAAAATGTTGTACAGAATGGTGACTAAGGGGCACTGACATGAGTAATTCCACATCTTTTCTGGTCAAAGGCTTGAGTTTCTGCTCACACATTAGGCTAAATTACATGAACACGTCCTGCCCCCTTTTGTCTTACTCCATTCTCTCTATAATATCTTCTTCACTCTATTTCTCTCTCTGTCTTTCTGTCCTTTTTCCAAAACCAAAGTTGTTTGATCATGAATTGTTGAAGTGCAATGACTTGTCTCCTCTACTTTCACTCAGTGGTCCTAGTAGTAGCAGCAAGAGCAGATTAAAAAGTCTGCCACACTTCCCAACCAGTCTCAGCATACCATTAGCATATATATGAGATTTGAGACATTTTCTAATATTCTCCAGCAGGACTCATCTGTCATGGCCTGGTGATGAATTATAAAATGCTTGTTTGGGTGTGAGGGAGCTGTGAAAGTGGCAGTGTGCCTCCCCTCTTACTCCCTACTTTATAACCTTTACTATGTCTGTGTTTAAAAAATGAGGGGGAGAAAATCAAGGTTGGGACAATTCAATAAAAATCAAGTTTGTATAACCTATGCCATTCGTCAGTATTTGTGGGAACTGGTAACAACTTCTGTGCACAAGTGTAACTTAGTCACTGAGGAATTGAATGTAGACAGCAAGACGACGTTGCATCGTCTGTACTTGGATCTGATTTCTGTTCAAACCAGCAATCAACAGGAGTAAATCAAAGAAAACTGTGAACAACACATGGACACATTTTTCAAATTTTCAGGATTCCGGAGGATAACGGTACAGACTTTCTTACACGCCTCTTAAATATTAATTAAAAGTACAACTCAAGTGAAAAATACAGGATAAGCTATTTATTTCTCTATGAATTAGTGATTCAAATCATTTCTCAGCATGAAAAATCTGATGAATTAACATGAACATAAACCAAGATCAACTGGCACCCCCTCCTGCATCCAGGCATGGCAGAAGAGCTCATATGTAGACAAGCGCCTGGTGGCTGGGCTTGGACACATTGGCCCGGGTCATCCTCGGGCAGCGTAAGCAGAATGGGCCACCAGCATGTGGCCTAACCCCCTCTTAGTTTAGATGTAGGGGTCTGGTGAATATGGGCTGGCAGGCAAAGGTGAGCAAAGCCCTGGTCACGAAAATGGTCTCTTGGGAATTCTCTCTCCATAGCCCACCATTATATGGAATTTTCTCAAAAGGATATGAGTTGTACTCTGTCTGGCCGCAACCCAGTACCATCCAGTGCACTGTTGCTAACCGGGCAGTCTACCTGCCTGAGCGAACAATGAAGGCGGGAGGATAAGGAGTGACAGTGTGCACAAGTTTATCATCCTCTCTTCCTGATGCAGCCCCTGGTTCTGAACCACTCTGCAACACCAAAGTGTGACCCCCCTGCTATTTGACTGCAGGTAGCAGGTTAATTGCCAGATAGACCTGGCAAATGGCAGTAGTTTGGACATTCAGGCCTGGTTGGGTCAGGGAACATCTAGTCTATATCCATGGGTTCAACTTCTGGGAATGCTCTTTTCGGCACCTCCATTTTTGGAAGTACCCCTACCTTCTGCTTTTGTTTGTGTAGGAATTTTAAACTCCGGTCGATTTATGAGGACCATGGATAACTGCTCCTCAGATCTCTGCAGAGTGAATCCAGACAGCTAGCTAGACATCTGTCCAATCTGAGTTTTCTGTTGCACGACTAAAACAACCTTTGAACGTACACATGTTCCACCAAAGCAAATTCCTTCCTGAGGCTATATTTTAGCCAGACTGTGGCTCCACTCGGTTCCTAGCACCCCCCCAAGACAATTGTAATTGGTTTATAGAAATGACAATAAATGGGAGCACATCTTTCTCCCAGTCCGGAATACTCTGTAGACTAGACCAGACTAGACCAGACCCTCGTCCGCAGCACTGCAGAGGATGGTCTGGCAAAGCGAGACTAGGAAAGACTTGAGAGAAGTAAAGTGTCTCCCCTGTGCTTCCTGACCAAGGTGGGAAATCATAGGCAGGAAAAGTTAACCCTCTCCCTGGTTTCATGTTTTTATTGAGAAGGAGAACCAGGAAATGAGTAGGGGGCAACCGAGCCCTGTACGTCACCGCGACGGAAACTTACATTTTTTTAGATGTGCACGTCCAAGGCGTAGGATCCGGCATAGGTTTCTGTCTTCACTTACCTACGCACGTAGCAACGGCGTAGATTTTACGCAGAAATATAAAAAAGCCTTTTAAGTGCTGAGGGGGATTGTTAAGCAGTAGAACGAACACCATGTGGAACTCCTAAATGTAACCAACATGTCCTCAGTGGAGGAGACAAAGTCGGACAATTCCGGGGAGGTTTGCCTGCCTTTCTGGTAGGGATCACCAAGATAGACCACAAAGCTCCACATATTGTTTAATATTAACACTGACACATATGTCTCCCTAATAAATGAGAGGCTTTCTAGTGCTGCTGATTTCAACATTATTTGACACCCAACTCTGCAGCTCAGTTGCAGTATTTAGGAAGTTCCACTTTGTTGTGTTGGTTTGCTGATCCATTTGGGTGTGTCCAAACCAGCTCTTACTGATCTGACCCTGTACTGTTCATGACCATGGTCCTTTTCCAACACATAAAGCTATGCATAACAACAGGTTGCTGCACTGCAAAACGGTACAAGACCATACATGCTGTAATACCTCATCATTGGAACTTGTATTGCCTTTAGTGTACACATATATAATCCTTTGTATACAATTTGCAGGACTATGTTTACTAAAGTACCCACTGGTAAGTTTTTAAATCTTAAAACAACAATATACTAAAATATATAGTGCATAAAGTGTAGTTCATTACATGTGTATTTGCATAAAATAGTAAACAAGTTCAATTACAGCTTACACTATGTATAATTTACCTCAGAGAGAGTTTAAGCACCACATATCATGGTGTGACAGGGGAGGTGTAATACTTTATAAAGCTTTATATTCCAACTCCATGCACATATCCCATGTGTTAATTAAATGAGTAACAAGTGCAGTGGCCTGTGTCTTAAATTAATTGCTTTCTATTAGATTACATTATTGTAGATAGACCAAGCCATATTATTAACATTGTTGTACATTCTCCTACATTCAATTTCCTTGAACATTATTATTGAGAGAAATCTCTCCCTCTCTTTCTCATGCTGTCTCTCTCTCTTTCTTCCTTCTCGAGATTGTTCCAAATTTCTGTCATGGTGCATTCTGCTCAGTTAATTAAAGGGGGCTAAAGTGCAGTGGCCTGTATCCTATTGCCATCAAATCCATAACTTAGAGAGAAAACATTTACATTAACTTGCCATTAATACTGTCTATGCAGACTTTTCAATTCCCGCTAAGTATGATCTTATACAATAATTGCTGTTGCCTGTATGACCAAAAGGCGAGGATGTCCATGAAGGGGACAAGAATAATTTGATGCTACTGTTAATTAAATGAATGAAAATGCACCAGGCTGTGTCTTGGAAAACAGCTTTCAGTAATAAAAAATATAGCCGACAATCTCTCCCTCTCCTTCCTTTCCATTCAGTTTTGAATGCTATTACACAAGGTAATAGAGTTTGGGAATGGGAACTTCTTGATAGCTGTCAGAAAGAAAGAGAGAGCAGAGAATGCCTTGTATTTCTTTCTCTTTTTTAAATGAAACAACTAAGCTCAGCAGTCTGTATCCTATCTCAGCTATTGGATTGGATTATTTTACATTTTGATTGAAATGATGTCCACGCCAGATAAAAGCACAGACCCCAGCTGTTGTAATTGAATCAGGGTGGAGTTGTTTATTCGGTTGATCTACAGCGGTGATTTGCTTGTCCTAACACCTAATGCATAAAAGATCCACTCTTGTTTAACACACTGCTGATTAGATCTGTTTAAAATGGCGAAACAAGAGGCGTCCGTGTCCAGAGATGGGCAGGCATAAAGATAATACATATAACGGCATCGGGAGAAGGGGGAAGGAATAGAGCGTAGAAGAGGAGAGGAGAGACAGGAGGATACAAAGGGGCCTCATGCTCCCTGGCTCTCTTGATGGTGTTGTGCGCATATATATGTGTGTGTATGTGTGTGTGTGATGTAGATGCACCATCTGCTTAACTTTCCATGTGTGACCAAAACTTTCAATAAATAAATGTCACATGGCATGGATGCCAGATGCAGAGGGGCCCTTGAATAACATTTAAATAACATTTAATTGGAAGTAAGAGTAAGTGTTCTTGATCCTCTAAAACACGACTCTTTTGAGAATAAAAAAAAAACACGTGTATTTGAGTAGCACTAAAGACATTGTGAGCCGCGCTACAGAATACAGAAATAACAAACACATTGTTTCCACTAATTTGTTCAAATACTTACTCCAAATGAACACATCACAAACATGAAATTAAAACAAAATCCTCAGTTTCAGATACCACCATGTTGATGTAATATTACAGAGCATTGGGTCATACACGATTTATTGAACCTTATTTATGGGGACCACTAGATATATGCTATACAATGGATGGTTGATCATCAAATAATAACTCCTATCACTTTGGTGTAGGATGCACATCCATCATGCTAAGAAAAAGGTGAAGTACGCCCCATTGTGCAATGCATGCTGATTTCAATATCACTCCTTGAGGGACCACATGTGAAAACATAATCTGCTTAGATTGTGATGCCTCTCGTACAACTATAACTGTGTCAAGGGCACAGGCAAAGTCTCCAATATGTTTGCATTCTTTGCATGTCAAATATGTGATAAGAGGCACTGTTTTAGGTAAATATCAATACCACATCACGACTAGGCAAAGTTCCATGTTACCTTTGGGATGATCCCTGGCCAGTTTGATATGATAGTGTTCAGAAAACAATTGTAACATGTAACATATGATCTATTATAAGCTATTTTCTCCAAAAGAAAGATACACAAGGTACATGCACGTGCTATTTACATATTAATTAGGTAAAGGAAATCACTTTGATTTTGTCAAATAAAGACAACAATATTTTCTTGAATACCACATTCATTTGAAAAAGCAGTACCAGCCTTTTTCAGTCACTATAAGCTACAGATAACGTCATAGCACATGGGGTTATCATGAAATCCACTTGCATAATAAACATGTAATCTTCATATAAACTAGTCAGGTTTGGCAAAAGCATAACACTGCAAACAGGATATGTATCAACAGTGAACTTTACTTGGGACACAAAACACTGTGTAAGCTTTGCCATTTACTGACATTCAGATTAGGCCAGCATTTGTCAGAAAGCCTAACCTTTGTCCTTCCTTGTCTGTATATTATCTGAATATTAAACCTTTGCATCCAACTCTATCATTTCCCCCAAAAAACAGCTTTTGTCGAAAGACTCAGATCATGTGTTTAATCATTTCTCATGTTTCAGACGCTATTGGGTCAGCCCCGCTATAATCAATCATCTCTATTAACTACCATATCTCGCGCTCCGCCAGCCGTGACCCCTGGACAGCTGAGCTCAGATTTTATCGCGGCATGCGTGCCACGTTTTACTTACCCTGACACCCCTGTATTTCTTTACACTTCTCTGTGCCGTCTGCTCATGTGGTGTTATAAGCATCCTGTCGTCTCTCTGTTGTTTTATCAGACTGCTACGATTGCTCATTGTGGCCCTGTGGTAACCTAAATAACCTGAAACATCTAAGACGCCTGAAATCCACACAGATAGCTGAGCACAGATACCCTTTTATGACTTTAAAATGACCTAAGTCTACAATATGTACTTTGTTACCTTATGTCAAATTAATATCAGGACACAAGACAGTGTTGTTGATGAGAATGAAATGTACCTAACACCTACTTTCCCAGTCAAAAGTTTAGACACATTTTTGCCTTAGTGCTAAAAAAAACAAAAACAAAGACGCCAGTCTTGAGCTATTCCCATGTACCCAGCCTTTATCACTTAGTGACATACACATAGTTTTTGTGTTAAAAGAACCATAAAATCAGAGTGCAATTTGACTTTAAAATACACACATATCTACTTCAGTATTTGGTGTCTAGTGTGTAGATCAAAGTCAATGGCTAGACTGCATTACTCAGGCTGGTGTCATGTGGGGAGATATTTACATCTGAGCAAGAATGGATAGACACCAGCGGCTGACCTTTTCTCTCACTGTTGGTATCAACCCTTCAAACACACACACACACAGACACACACACACTTGGAGGGAAAAAAACATGAAGCAATAATGTGAAATGTTAACTGCTTACAATTAAAAATGTGATTTATGTTCCATGCAGCTGTTAAATGACACTGCAGCCCAACAATATCGATTTCCATATCATTAGCATAATAGTTTTATTGTGGTATAATTACTAAATAAAAAGGCTCCTACCTGGCAGACCTTACTGCATATCACGGACTCTTAAACGAGCAAAATGTTGCCTCACACAAGTGACATGGGTCAATTGCAGCCGGGGATAGTCAGGGGTAATGATTAGATCATTAAAATTTAGTCTATGCTTCACAGAGCATAGAGAAAATTAACTTCCCCCCACCAAGCTCATTTTTCTGCTGAACATGAAATAATGATTTTCTGCCAGTATAATTACAAAGCTAACATCTGATAGAGTCAGCATCCAGGGGGGATTATCACATGCATGAGTATTAGACCTCATTACCAGCTTGACTGCAAAATTATTACATCTTGTAATTGGATGGTGAGATTTATACACAGATTGGGCCAGGGTTCCTCGGTAAGATTGTAATTACAGGCTTCGCTGGTTTGCTACTTATCACACTGCGTGCAGGAGGGAGGAGGGCTGAAAAAACAAGCAGAGACGAGGGGAAGGAAGGACCGTTTCATTAAGCAGGGCTACCCTATCAATGGCAAAATGGCGTCGCGGCCACGCTGCGCGGATGGCTGGGGCGAGTGGGTAACATCTTCCCTCTCCTTCTCTATTTATGAGGCCAAACAGTGGAGGTGTTTGCAGAGGGAGGGGGCGTGGAGGGGGGCATTTATTATTACCAGGGTTCCTCTCCCTGACAAATGGGATTTCATTTATTTAACCTCTGCTGATCTATTCCAGTGAAACGCATAAACAAGCCATCCATTTTTTTACGACCGTCGCAGAGTCAACGCCTCAATTATCTAAAGGCTAACTGAGTGTTAAAGTGAGCCATCTGCCAGTGGGAAGCCCATTGATTTAATTTGCCTTGTGGTTTTACCCCCGATGCCACCGAGGCCCCGCTTTGTGCCTATAGATAAAGAGGCGACAGATACACATATCCCTTATTGAGCTTGAGTTCAAAGAAAGTGGTCATGGAGTGTTTGTGTGCATGCAGTTTTTGCCATGTCACCACAATCTTCCATGTTCCTCCACATTTCATACTTTCAGTAAACGTTATGCTCTTCTGTGAAATGCAAGTTAAGTGGAGAGATGGAATAAGAGAGCAGAAGAGAGAGCGGTTAAGGGAAATCAATATATGGGTTTAAATTTGACGAGGAGGATGTCAGGCTGCCAATAGAGGGGACACCTTTGTTCTCCTGTAGCCAGCTAATCTCTGTATACATGCTGAATTACTATTGACACAATATGTGTGTGTGTATTTGGATGTGGGCTCCCCTGCGTGAATTTCTAATGACTGTGCCGTCCTTACATATGTTTTACCCAGTACCAGATTGGATAGCATGTGAGGCTCTGTAAGGATGCATGTGTGTGTGTGTGTTTGCAGCCTAGAAGGCTCCTTTGCAGCTAATTTTATAGTCGGCCCCACACACTAATCAGTGTGCCAGCAGAAATGGAGTTGTTATTGGAGTCCATTACAAAGACCCAGGTTGGATCAATGCTGGTATCAGTGTTCACAGATGCAGCTGGTTCAACCCTATAAAGACACATATATATCCAGACAGGTGCGTGTGTGCGTGCGTGTTTATGTGTGTGTGTGTGTGTAAATACTTGCTCACTATCTGCTGAGTAGCTGGTAAAGATAATACTAATGTAGCATTCAGTTAAATAATGTCATGTATAATATGATGTACAAATTCAGAAAATCACTTTGGAGTTATGTTCTTGTCTTATGTTTTGAGTGTTCACACCTGTACCTGCTTATAAAATTCTCAAAACATTCTTCAAAAATGTTTTCAAAAAAATTCTTTCTGGGGTCCAGCTATACTTTATGTGTTATGTTATATTATGTAGGATACATGTTGAAATATGCTTAGACATTTTCCGTGGCTACTTTGCAGTAACATGGCTACCAAATCCGGCCAAATAATCACCTGCTGCTAGCATTGTGCAGCACTGAGTGTTATTGGCAGGCGGATGAGAGAAAATCCCTTCAAGTGACATTCATTCCTTTTCTGAGCAACCGCTACAGTAAAGAAGACATGGCTATTCTCTAGTAGACAGTGACCGTGTGTGCTTTCTCATTTGCACATGAATGCACTCACACTGGACACACAGAAATAAGTTCAACATTCCTAAATTACTGCTTTGTTCCATTTTCATGTATAATTGAACCACTTTATGAATATCAAATCTCAAATCTGAAACCCAAATGTAAACGTGCAAATGTACAGTGTTAATAATGAGATTTGAATCCTCATTCACAAAATTAGTTACTCTCCATGCATTAATGTCTTTACCAGTATTTTCTTCTCCCTCATTTCCTCTCTTCCTCACTCTTCCTTGTGTTTTCCATCTCCCTCTATCGTTTAAACGGGCCTCCATCCCCACCCTTTACACTGCCTCAATTATTCATTCTCCCCCAGCCTTCTTTCACCAATACGTTTTTATCTTTTCCTTTTCTCTTTCCCATGTCATATCTTCTCTTCTTCCCTTTCCTCTATTTTTTCCAAGTCCCTCGCCCCACCCCTTCTTTTCCTCACTCCCTCCCACTCTCTCTCCATCTCTGTCTCCCCAGAGTCACTCATATGGTATTTAAGTGGAATGGGGCCCATTAACCCTGCCAGCTTGTGTCTCTTCTCTCCTCCATTGATCAGAATGCACACTGGAGATATTTTATTACTGCTGGTTGTGGGGGACTGACGCAGCCGTTTAAGCAACTCTTCATTTTAAGTCATGATAGATTGTGTGTGTGTGTGTGTGTGTGTGTGTGTGTGTGTGGGTTTGCGAGTGAATGTAGGACTGCACACAGACTGAAAGGAATGCTGTTCCCCAGGGAACTATCAGAGGGAATTATGAGTGCATTTTGGCTTGCAGGAAATGGCTGCTGAAAAGAGCTTTTTCATTTTATTTTTCTTTGAGTATTAGTCAGTCTTGACAAATTATGTCAATCAACTGTCTTCTTCTTTACATTTCTACAGCAATCTAACATTTCCTCTCCCATACGTAACGTGCTCTGGATGTATTGTTTACCTCAAACATGTAATATTGGGATCACTTTTTTTTCCCTTCTCTATAGCTATTCATTTGACAGTTTTCACATTGTAGTACTTAACAATGTCCAATCAAAAGAATCCCATCAGGATTACAGTATAGGACATTTAATTACTAATGAAGTATTCGTGTGTTGCCTGTAGGCTAGAAAGTTATCTATGGGAAGTTTTTTGCTTGCTTACTCACTTGTAGATCTGAGCAGCTGTAGTCACATTGGACTCACATAAGTTAATATTTATTAGGATTGGGTGCCATTTAGTGGTGAATAAGTTTTGGAAATGTTAATACAAACTACAGACCAATCCATTGCTCCACATTTGCCCATTGCTTGGATTGCAATATGAGGCGTGTTTTGTATACATTTTCTGTAATGTCTAAATGTCTTACAATGTATTGATCTACTACTGCGATACGGGAGGTATCACACATTTGCACTGTAAGTTAACAGTCGTAGAAGTGTGATCTCTATCCAATCGTTTTTTTCCACATCCACTAGACCATCATCTCAATAATCTCCAATCTTACACAATTCCACTGCACGTTGATCCAAAATGTCGCTGACCACTTTTGCATGTAAGAAAGTCTGTTGTTTCCTGTGGTGTGGTTCGCTAGAACCAATGTAAACTATTGTAGTTTTAGAAATTCAGAATAAATGGCTGCAACTGTAGCTAAGTCCTTTCTCCAACTGTATGGAGGAAGGACTTATATAAATGGCTGCAGGACTATAGCGGCAGAGACAGAAACATAATAGGTGAGCACAACGACGTCAGGAAAAGCTCTCCAGGTAAATGTCAAGGGGGCTTAAATCCAACTACTCATAACTCTGCATAGATAAGAGTCATCCATGGCTCTCTGTAACAATCCCATAGCTCACAGGGCCTCTCTCATGCCATGATATGAGGTACTTCACCTCACTGCTTCTCTCTCTTTCTATCATGGTTATTCCATGCCCCTTAGGCAGGATTGCACGACAGAAGAGTGGAGTCATGGAATATTTCCAGGTTAAAGCACCGTTCAATTATTAGATGCTCTAAAGCTCTTCTCCCAGTAATATTCAGCATATGCTCATGTGCTGAAGGCCTGCTCATAGAAATTCAGAGAGGGGTCAACCAGGGACATCACATCTCACTTACAGTAGTTGCTGAAGATCAACACACACACAAAATAATTGTATGTACAAGTGCAATAAGCTTTGCTTGTTTGTGCAATAATAAAAAGTACTTTATTTTATGAAAACATTTTTTTTTTTTAAATTAGAATTAAATTCATGATTTATTCAGTGAAGAAGCTATCATATAAATAAAAAGCACATGTGCAAAATATTGTATGCCCTGTGACTAATAATTGATGAGCCCTTGGGAAACACAGCTGGTTGGCAAAAGGTAATACTACACTGTTACTGTGAACAAATCCGGAGGCATCATTCTTATTGCAGAACCAAAGAGCTCAGACATGGTTAAGACACCGGCCACCAAAAAATGCACTGGAGAGGTAGAGGAATTTATGGCTGAGTCAAAACTGGACTTCTTCCAGGTGCACATAAACCAAGACACGGGGGAAAACAGCTGGAAGCGAATGCTAAGATACCAACGTGAGTTGACCCATCAATATTAAAACAACTTGTTTCTCGTAAAAAATGCAATCGCGAGCAGGTTATGAGTTCAACATGTTGATTAACATTAGACTTAGTTGTTAGGCAGTGCATTTAAAAATGCTGAAAACCGTGGTATTAGTGAAGGTTAAACATTCAGCTTATATATTTATGTTGCTTCATGTAACCCGTTGTTTTACTTCACTGCCAGTTTTCTTTAGAAGTGAAGGCCATGGTGTCTGCACATTTTTATTTTTTATACATTACGCCATGACAGCTACTGAGATTGAAATTGGGTGTCAAGTACTGTGTGAACCACTTTGGGGACGAGAACAAATGAGGAGATAATGAAAGAAGTGAGCCCGGGGAGAAAACCCAAACAGAGTCAATGAGTTTGTTCTAATTTATCCTTAGCTCAGCAGTTCCCGCCGTGTGAGTTTGACTGGATTCAACATGAGGAGAAATGTCAAAACGCTGGTTTTGAGTTTTATTGTAATAAGTACAGGTACACACAAAGGCATTCACATGAAAAGAAACGCACACTCTTCATGTAAGCTGGAGTGCACACTTACAGTACATGCACATACACCACACATATTTTAAGTTCTTAAGCCTTTATTACTTGCTGGGATACCAAAGAATTGTATTAACTTTGAAAGCTGGTGGTAAGAGGTATCATGGAAACCGGTAGCATTGTATTTGATTTGAACAACGCCATTCAATGTAATAACCCACAGCTCTACATAATAGATTGCACTGCACAACACTCTACTGTGTTCCCAGTTGTATTTCATTGTAATGTACCTTGTATGGCAGCAGACCACAGTGAGATCTCAATCATTCACACGGAACAGTTTTATTGTTATTGTTGCTGACATCTGCATGTTGACACATTGTCAGCAGGAAAAGAAAGAGAGAGAGAGAGAGAGAGAGAGAGAGAGAGAGAGAGAGAGAGAAAAAAAAGAGAGTGTGCTTTGGCAGTTCTGTTGCGTGCTGAAGGAAAAAAAAAAAAAAATCTAGTGGATGTGGAGTCGGCTCAGCACAAGCAACCGGCCAATTATTTCTGAAATGGCAGGGGAGTTTTTGAAATGTGAGAATGTTTCCCTGGATATATGCCGCAGACAGCGAATAAATGACAAGCATACAAACAAGACGTTCTAGTGATGACTTTTTCCCCTTCCTTTTCTCTTTCCACACACACACACACACACACACACAGACACACACAGTAGGTGGAATAGTGTTTCTGATATCAAAATCATTGACTCAAAAGCTCTGACTGTTCAGTAAAAGCATTCCTCTTGTGTGTGTATGGGCTTCTAAGCTTCTGTGTGTGTTTTGCTATGTTTGTTTGTGTGTGCAAACACATTCCATTCACTTGAAGCGGTGATTCAAAGGTTGGCTTGTGTATCATAAACCCGTGCTGTTTGACATTTGATTAAATAGCATTACTGCCAATCAACAAAGCAAGATGCTGAGCCTCAGGTCACACAGGTTGTGGATTCTTTCCCTTGCTGTTGACAGGCAGCACGTTGTAAGACCAAATAAAATTGTTTGCACGTCCGTGTCTGCAGTTCATGTCCACAATCAACTGGTCATACATGTTATAAAGGGTCGCGACCAGCCAATCACATGCAGGATAGCTAGTGTTCTTTTGATTCTACTCCGGAACAGAAACGTATTTTGCAAGATGCAAAAGATGAATTAGCTTCTCTGTTGGCTATATCACTTTGATTAGCTTCAAATGGTGAATAGAGTAGTTTTGAAAGAACATCCAATCCAAGACCAGCACTACTATAAGCAAATCACCTCTCACACTAAAGCCAGTTTCAGACTTAGGGGGTGTGTTGTCTCACAACCTGAACATCTCTGCACACAGTGCCCCCTTTGTGTTCCTGCTGTAGTAGCTCTAAAGTCTTTTTTTACACTGAGAGTGTCAGCTATTTTTTAACTCTTTGTGGAAGCTCATTTTAAGGATTTCTTTTTGACACATTTCCCCATTAAAAAAAAACATAGTTAGTATTGTTTGACATATTTTGATTTACAGTAGAATTTAAAATGGCTCCATGGCATCATGGGAAAATTGTGTATACTTTACACAAAGAGTCAACTTGGAACTCTGGCTGGATTGTTGTAACCATTTGTCCTACTGTCCAGGCAAACTTGTAGTTTCCGTTCATTTTTACATAGTAAAACAAAATATTTAGCAGAGTCTTAAAACTTCAGTTGCGCAATCACACTGAAATCAAGACAACGTTTCATTCTTTCAGTGTTAACATCACTACAATGTAATGCATTGCCTACTTCAATTAATTCGCACTTGAAACGGCATTCCCATCCATTGACTTTTTCATTCAAAAACTATTCACCAGAATTACAGAACCAAGCGTGCTGTACACATAACGTACATCCATACTTGTATGGGTCAAACAAACACTGAATTTGGAATTTAAGTAAGGTCATATGTACTCATTTAAGACAAACCACAGTGTTGTTCCAAAGGTAATCAAGACCTTTTTGTGCCTAAACTCCAAACCTTCTTGCAATGCTAACATGCTCTTGTTAGATATGAGGAGAGAAAAGGCTCCTGTGGGTTGTATTTCCTGCCTTGGCTAAGGGCTCTAATTTATATAATGCTCCTATTGATTATTTTAGAGGTTAGGTATGGAAAACTTATGTGGTTGTATAGTTTGGAAGACTTCTTGGAAAACCTACACACACACAGACACACACACACACACACACACACACACCTGCATACATTCTGAGATTTTCCACCCTTGGATTACAATTGTGATGAGAAACATGATTCACAATACACACACAGACACTGTCATAACATATGAACTGGAAGCCAAACCATCCTGTTAAAGAGATTTATTTCTGTATTTGACAAGCTAAACATTATAATACAGATTTTTTTACATTCTCAAATGACTGTAAATCCAATATCTAACCTTTTTTTGCTCGTTGGCCAACTACCCGAAATAGATCACCCTACTTTTTCTTTAACTATTGACATTTTGATCAAAATACAAGAGTCGGGTATCAGACCAAAAAAAAAAAAAAAAACAGTAGTATTTATTTGTTTTCGGGTCAAGCTTCATCCACAATAAAGGTTGACCCGTGACCCCTTTCTCCATTAATCAATGTTGAGAGGAATACATAAGTGGGATATGTGGCAGCTGCCCTTCCAACAAGCCGTCTACAACTGTCCAAACCACTTCAGAGTCATTTGCCAAAGAGAGGCCCATAGATCAGCCAAATGGAGTTTGAAACCTAAAGAGTGACCGGGGGATTGGAGAGCGGAGGAGAGGGATGACAGCATGACAATCTGCTACTAGTCCGGGGGGTCTCACTGAGGAGGGGAGACATGGAGAGAGGAGGACAGGATATAGAGGAGAAAGAAAGAGTACCGGGATATTGTAAAGAGGAGAGGAGATGTATAACAAGTATTCAGACAAGTAATCAGATACTGGATGATCTGTTGGGTGGTCTGGGGAGGCTAACATGCAAAAACAGACATGGTGACAGAATGGCCTTTTAGGGAGAAGCGTGAGCGAGGAAGGTTAGGACGGTGAGGCATTTATAGAAGTGAGAGGACAGTAAGAGGAAGCTTTAGAGGAGGACTTAAAAAACAATGATTTGTTGGTGCATCTGACATATGATTTAACTAGATGCGGAGTGGTCAGATTTGACTGCGGGAGATCACATGTAAATGTAAGGCAATTTACAAAAAGGAAACTTCTTATTAACCATGCAATTTGCTAAAAAGGCTACAAATGGCACTCTCACCTCACAACAGGAAGGTTTTTGGTAAAATCAGTAGATGGAGAGAACAGTGGATTAATGGGCAGAAGAAAGAAGGAAATAGAAGAGAGGTATGGAGTAGACAGAGGAGAGGGAGTAACAGTGCGCTCCACTCCTTCCATTATTGATTATGATCTGAGCCCACTAGAGGCACCAGATGTCAGCCAGGCAGTTTAAGTTTCCACTGGTCTGTTTTAAAGCTGCCACAACTCATCTCCCTTTCTCATCCTCTCTGTAATTCCCCCTCCTCTCTGCTACAAAATCTCAAATGTTGCTTTTGTAATAAACATTGCATTTCCTTAAAGGGCCAGTCCAGCGACTTAGTATTTCCACAAAGTTCTCTGGCTTTCATGTGACATTTTAGAGATATTTTAAAGAGGGTGGTCAGAGATCACAGCAGCCCAGGCTGAGATATTCTGACTTGTAGTCCCTAGGTTTGGTTGAGCGCCACATTGTCCCACGTTTAAACCTAATAGTATTTTTCTTTCAACATTGAACATTGTCTCCTAGAAATTATGTTCATGTAGAACACATTTGCATTAGCAAATTAATGAGAAGACCTTGATGGTGAAACCAGGGTTTTTATTACTTAGACGTTTAGAGCCACAGAAGGCTTAACACAACTGTTCTCAAAGCCTGAGAAGTACGCGTGATGACAAGTAAACTCATCTTCATGTAAAATATCAACAGATTGACGCTTATTGTAACTGTATGTTGACCATGACCCCTCTCCCCATTCCACATGGTGTATTGTGTTCAATTTCCCTCTCTCTATTTATGTTTCTCTACCAACCACCCACCATTATTTCTAATGACCAAATTGATTTAGGGCTAATTACTTATTGTGTTACTCAGCTCATCGTAATGAACAGAACAGTGAAGGAATGGAAGAAAAGATGTTTGTGTGTGTGGCGGTGTCTGCATGTGTACTCTTTATACAGTGCCAAGTGCAGATTTTTCTTTGAAAGAAAGAGAGAGAGAGAGAGAGAGATTCTGTGTGTGTGTGTGTGTGTGTGTCTGTGTGTGTATGCGTGTCCCAGAGACCTGATCCTGAACAAATGAAATAGTAACGCTTTGGATGGGAAACAAGAGCAGCCACATAATTCTATTTGAAGAGAAAATCAATTCAACACCAAAACACAGGTCCCCCATCAACCACACTATGTCTCCACCATGGTTGTATATAAAGTCATCCCAATGTCCCAATGTGTGTGAATCATTGTCGCTGTAGTTGCTGTTGTTACTGTTGTTACTTTACACATATTTCTAAGGGATAGTGGTGTATTCACGCCTCACATCGCTTTCATATCAGACTGCTTTTCTCTGGGCCACATGATTAAAGTTTAAGAAGCGTAATCTGAGTCCAAAGTAGAAAGCAAATTTTACTTAACCTTCTTCTTTTTTGTTGCACAATAACAACCCCTACATACTGCCTCTGCTGGCGCTGAATGTGCCACTGAGCCTAAACAATTGCACACTGTTGCACTGGAAATCAGAAAATGTTATGTGTGCGCACAAACGCACACACATACAACTCACACACACTTAATCAGAGAAGAGAGGAAGATTATTTTGAAAGTTCACCCCGCTCTTCTCTCGCTTCTGTCACTCTATTGATTTCCTGACAAAGGAATAAGAGAGGAGCATGCGACCTATTAAAGACCAGTGGCTGGTGTCTTAAAGGTTAACTAATCAACAGTAATGGAAAAGAGTCATACACCTTTACCACAACACACACATTTGCATTGTGCTACGTTTTTTTATGCAATAATGTAAGATGAAAACCACCTTTTCTCATGCTTTGAATTTGAAAATGAAACGTGAAGTGTGGGACACAGTGTTAATGCATCAGATGCTTAAGTGGTATTAAATCACATTGAGTTGTACACAGTGCAGATGTGATGTCCAGGCCTGTGTTTAAATGTCGCAGCATTGATAAGGTGTGACTGGGCCCAGTCAACTGTTAAGGATTTGATGTTGCATTATAGACTGTTTAGTTCTGCGTTAATGGGCTGCTGCACAGGACAATGTTACATTCATATCAGTCAATGTACACCGAAACTAGGACATGGAGGGTCTTTTTTAATCTTTCTTAATGTATTTTTCTCTTTAGATTTATTGTATCCACTATATTGTATTTATTTCTCTATCATCATTATGTGACAGTACAGATAGATTATAGCCTCATAAGAATTGCTTTAGTTGTTACAACTTAACATGTAATACTGTATGTGATGTTCTTCGCCATAACCATTCATGGCACTTTATGATTTTCTTTGTTTTTGTTTCTTTGCCAGGCTTCTGAAGCACAGCCAGTCATGTGTTCAGTGCTTTTATTTCTTGATCTTGAGCAGAACAGTTGCAATATTTCAGGATGCCAGGAGGTGGCAGCTCTTATACTGTTTCTACAAGCCCTCTAATCCCACCACTGTGGGAGTTTACACACAACCAGTACCACACTACCTTTACTGTTTAGAAATCGAGATGATTTATTCAAATTTGGGGAAAGACGGCTAAATAAATGAACTTAATTTGCTTGTTTTACTAACCTGTATTGATTCAAACTGAATCTTAACTTTAAAATATGTCAATTAATTGCTTTATTTAAATTGATTTTAAAGGTTTTTTATTCCACCATTTCCATTGTTTCATGGTTTATTTTCAGTTCAAAAAGAATGTAAAGCTAGAATTAGTTTAATCTCAGCTCAAATCCTCCCCGAACATCCTTTCTTGAAGAGCTCGACGTGACTTTCAAATCTGCGCACAAGCACCAGCATCATCATATTCTGAAATGTTCTGCAATGACTGACTTGCGGGCACATAGAGAAACAATCAGCTATCGCCACGTCCACATAACTGTATTAGTTACATTAGGAATTGAGGACATTCCCAGGGGGTGTTTCGTGTCCATTTAGTCCCCCTTCTTTCACTCTGAGAGGTCACACACCCACACGGCCAGTTTACATTTCCTCTGTCACAAAAGCAATACTCTGCAATTTCCCTGCACGAAATACCCCCTCTGGTCACTAACAACAGAATGACCTTTTCTCCCCCGCTTCTTTCTTTCTCCCTCATGTGATTTAAACACTGACAATCCATCTTCAAATAAATATACACACTTATACGTTGTTGTTTTTTTCTTTACCCTCTCACAATCCCCTCTATCCATACAGGAATGGAGGATAATCCCCCTGAAAGAAACACAGCGGAGTTAGAAACAGAAGCAATAGAGTGCGCGCATCTAGAAAGCAAAACAGGAGGAATTCATCGCTGACCTGCACTAGTGTGGATGGGCAACAGGAGATATTCCCCTATGACTTCACCCTCTACTTTCTACACTTCTCCTCCCACCTTTTCAACCCTTTTCCCTCTATCTTCCCCTGGGTGCCTTCTTGCCTTGCCATAACCCCCCCCCCC
>NC_048412.1:11690613-11720315 GCF_013103735.1 Etheostoma cragini
CCCCCCAAACCAGCTCCTCCACCCGCAACCACTACACACACACACACACACACACACACAGACAGAGAAAGAGAGAGTACTGTTCCCTCTCTCACCCTCTCTCAGACTAACACAGGGTCTTTCCGGCCCACTGCCTCTCCT
This sequence comes from Etheostoma cragini, assembly GCF_013103735.1. Lineage (NCBI taxonomy): Eukaryota > Metazoa > Chordata > Actinopteri > Perciformes > Percidae > Etheostoma > Etheostoma cragini. The sequence goes on from NC_048412.1 coordinate 11,690,755, forward strand.
GTTCAAATGTAACAATGCTCAGTGTGATTTGATGATGGCCTCTGTGTGCACTGTATGTGTGTCCTATATCCAGACCCCTCCACGTTGTCAATGTGTCGGTGAAGTATTATACATAATTACTTTATTAAAATGCTGTTGAGAAATTTACTGACCAGATCATATGAAAAGATTTCATTCTTTAAAGTTAAATGTATCCTACAATGATTTTCTGTTCTTTATAATACATTTTTCCCAACCTAAAAACATCTATCTCATTTTGTCCAATTTGTTATTTTGTTTCCTAATGTTCATTTAACTTCAACTCTCATTATTTTATTATTCATTAGTTTGTTTCCCGGCTTTTTATTGTTGTCTTTTCTCGGTTTCTTGACAATGTGGTTCCTTTTGACTTACAGTAGGTATCTATCTTTATAAAGAAACACTCAGGTCATTTTATTTCCTGTGTCTTGTAAAAAGTAATTAAACACTCTTGCTCCATCTATATGTCCTGAAATGCTGCCTTCAGGCTACACACCTTTATACATCCTCCCCAGATCAATGCACACACACAGTGTGGTGTAATGTTGTTGTATGTTGTCTTTATTTAATGTGTGTAAACGTTTACATGACTGTCTTTATGGCTTTTGGGTGTATGTGTTTTTGCACATATTGTATGTAAGTACTGTATATCTCCATAGATATGTGTGTAAATCTCCTGCCAACCAACCACATTGAATAAATACAAAGATTAAAATTGGCTGCAACAAACTCCTCACGTGAGTGCAACTTACATCATGGAGACAAAAAGTAAACTTTGCAGCATTGTGTGTGTGTGTGTCTGTTTGTGTGTGTGTATGTGTGTGTGTGTGTGTTTGTTTTTGTGTGTGTTTGTGCGCGCAGGTGTTGGCTCTCTTCTCTATGCAAGTGCAGGCATTAAAACACATCAGGAGATGGGGGGGGGGTATTGACTAGGCTGTGTCTCCTTCACATTCGTGTTTGGTCGGCAGGCAATCTACCAACCGTCAATCACAGCGAGGCGACCCAAGTTGGGGAACCATCAAACTGCCTGACTTCTGGTGTCAGTGCTGAGGGGGATCTATTTCAGCGTGACACGCCATCAGCTGCAAATCTAAAGAGGGCTCCATTGTCAGAGCGGGGGGGGAACACACAAGGATACACATATTCTTGAATGGGTTTTCTACAACTACACACACATACATGCACTGTGCACCTACATGTTTCATTTCAGGCTGATAGAATATTTACATTCAACCAAATCCAAATGTTATTTTTTCCTGGTGAAGTAGTATATGGATGAGATTTTTGATATTAGATACATTCAGTTTCTATAGAGAATCTGTTTTAGTTTAATTAACTTTAAATTAGTTACCCTTCACATGTACATTTTTTTATTACATTGTCATTCTTTACAGTATAAAACCACAGCATCACATTTTTTTTTTTTTATCATGATTAATATATTTTCGTCATAGAAATGAATACTATACACACTATCTAACAATTAAATAATCCATGAAGCAAATTAAAAATCAAATATCTTATTTTCCTCTTACCTGTGTTCTTAAATTGGTTTGAATGTGACAAAAATAAAGCATTGATGCCTTCCGGGGCTGATCATCATTTAAAATCGATTGATTTTTGCCTAACCTTTGAACTTTTGCCAGTGTTGCCGCTGGCTCTTCGACGGCCATGGATGATAAAGTTCAACGTGACATTCAGACACGTTTAAGTGTTCCCATGCTTTGAATACCATTCAAATGGTTTTCTGTGTTCTTCCATGAGAGTGACTGATCTAGTGACTGAAATGACTGAAATGCAGTCATTAATAAACCAAAACAACAAAATGCATTTTATTTACAACAAAACCATAGGTGTTAAATCTTAATTTTTTCTTTTTCTTTTTTACGTGTGGTTTAAAATAACCCTTGAAGTATATTAGACTACATTGATTTTCACGAGGAACACATTGGTCTGAATAAGGCCCTTCCATGATTTAAGTTAATAACTACATTTCACTCCGCAGCCTCATATGAATTCCTTAGGCATAACCACTCTAAGGCCGTTTTACCAAAGTCATTTAAACACTGCCCCCAAATGAACTGATGACACGTCTTGTAAGCATGAATTATTACTTAAGCAAAGCATATTGATCCTAATTTAAATGTACAACTATATGCATATTGATTATCTGGAAACCATTATCCCCACGATTCCAGGACCAGAAGCATATCTTATTGTTAATTATTTCTCAGACATAAGATAGTGGTATGGGACAGACATTAAAGTGCCTTAGCCTAATAATTATGTAAGGCCGAAATAAAAACGAGATAAATGTTTATGATGCATGAAGCAGTGTGTAAAGAGGACTTAAAGAGTACTCAGGGCTGATTTGTCATTTGTGCTTTGTACATACAAGGATAGAGCCAGAGGCAGAGAGAGGCTGCATTCCTAACTATCAGTAACATAAGACGGCAAAGTACGTCAACCACCATCATTGAAAAGTTTCTCTGATCAAGCCAAAAAGTGATTCACAGCTGTCATCAATCTCCATCTTATCCCCAAAAACACATTGTTCTTCTTCGCTTTAAAGTCTTTTTCTATCACCATCACAAAGGATTACAAATTATACAAAATTTGGATGCTGGAAATAATAACACCAACAACAAAAATTAGCAGGATGCATGCTGGATACCGCAGTAATTGAGCAAGCCTCCATCAGGAGTGAATGTTGACAGAATGAGACATTGTACTTTTGAGCCATGAAATTACAGGCTGGTAAGCCCAAGGCAGTCGCCAGGTGTGACTGATGCAATCAAGGCCTGCTTGGACAAACGCAGCAGTGTGCAACAGCATTCCTACTTGTCAATCACGTTATAGATCTCCAGGACATAACTCATCACAAGCTCCAAAGATAAATTATGAAGTTAGTTGATGAATTGTGTATAACCTCCCAGTTTGGAGCTATTTTGAAAATGTACTCCATATAGTATGGACATCTATGGTTTGTTTTCTTATATTTTTCCTTTCATGGTGCTTAATACTTCTATTCCGCTACAATTTGGAAGCAACCATTGTACTTTTTACTCACCTACATCTATTTGACAGCTATAGTTACTTTGCAGATTGAAATTGGCAATACAAAATTTAAATAAATTAATACATGTTGTTGTGTTAGCCAGCAGTTCTTCAAGTAATTGAAATTATTGCCGCCTTTACCCATCACATTAAGTTGACATACAATCATATTTCAGTAATATTATTCATTAATCCAAAATGGGCCGTTGTGCATAATTAGTACTTTTACTTTTGGTACTATGTAACTATTTTGATGCTAATACTTTTGCAGTTTTACTTGAGTACAACTTTGAATGCAGGACATTCAATGTAGTATTTTTATTTAAGTAAAATGTCAAAACACGTCCTCCACTACGGTTCATCACTGGTCAACTTTAAATCCATGGCAACTATTGTAGATACTTTTATTTCACTCAATTGATTTTTTTCTTTTCAGCCGCAATGTTTGTTCTCACGAATGGATTCACACAACTGGGGACTTCTATAATGGCTGCTACTGCAATCCTTTGGGTGCACACTGGTTTGGCCTCAGTCGTGAGTACTTGTACTGGCTTGGCCTTTGCACTAAACTGACAATTACAGAGAGAAGTGTATAAAGTGAACAATAATTAGTGTCCCTCCTAAAGAAAATGATAAAAACAATACACTTCCCTTAACCTACATCCAATAATATAATTGTTATGAGCACGTCTGGTATTTTTAAATTTGTTTCCTATTAATTGCAACTTCATTCCATCGAGCAAGTTATATTTAAAGCATGAACAGGAAGCAGTCTCAGTGGAGAGGTAACTGTGCTGTCCTCTACCGTACTGTGACAATTACAGTAAATCCCTCCCTGGTTCCCACACCTGTCCTCAGGGCACCAAGATTTATGTCTCTGTCCTGCCAATGAACCGCCGTGGCCCTCGCTTACAATCCTCCTGTCTCCTCCTGTGTAGTGTACGCTTGTGGGTGTGTATGAGAATGAATGCACATGGTACACGGTGAATGCTTGTAACACTGCTTTTTGGGACAATTAAACTATTTTAATTGGCTAACACTGAACTCCATGGTCCAACAATGTGCAACTCTCTTCTATTGGGACATTTTACTCCCTGACCAGAAAACTCTTAATAAAAACTGGCCTTAAAACTCATATTTTCTGCGTATTAGCGTTTTACTTCAAGACTGCATGCACTTGTGATGGCATACAAATAGTGACAATTATGACAAGTAACGTCAAAAAAACGTTCAGTGTGTAAGCATGTTATCAAAAAAAGGGTGTGAAAATACATTTGCCACCCATCCTTGTGTTCAAACTTGGCTAGCGTCCTCTTCAGTAGACAGGAAAACGGTGGCTACCACAGTGTTTTCTCCAAATGCCATCAACAATTAGAGTCATCTCCTCTCCAAGCTTTTGTGACACTCTCCTGATGGCGATAATATGCCGTCCTCATAAATAAGATGGGCTCTCAAAGCACCCACAGGCCACTGCTTAAATCCATCTAAAATATGCATAATGCCCCCCCCTCTCCTACAGAGAGAATTGAGATGGGATAGCCATGTCCTACATTACATAGTGTCACTAGCTCATTTAGGCTCACGTACAGCGTCAGATTTAATGTGCATCAAGTATGATTGAAGAATTTCTTGGCTTTGACTTTTTTTCAAAATTTTAAACAAAAAAGTACAACAGCATCTTGTATATTACTTATTTTCCATAGGTTTTCACTGTGGCAAAATATCTTAAAAATCGGAACAATCAATTAGATATATGATATCAATGAACAAGGCAGAGTTAAACTTTGCATGAATGTATCATGAAAGAGCTCCTGACACTTCTCTGAACATGTGCAATACGTCCAAAATGTTCAATCTGGTTTCTATAATAAATAAGTTGTATAAACTTTAACATACTGAAACGCCACAGACCAAACTCAACTCCAATGTCTCTGTTTTTGGGAAAGTGAATCAAGTTATACTGCTCATCAAAGCAGAAGGAAGGCAATCTCATAGATCCCACGCTATCAAGGAACAGAGCTGAGAGAGAAAATATCGAGCTTTAAACGGTGGCTTTTAAAAGGTAAATGGAGTCAAAATGCTTCAACCAATAAATTTGCCCCAAGAGACGAGAGGGAATGCGTAGCGGGCAGAATAATACATGTGGGCGAGGGGGTAATGAATTGGAAGGGATGCAGAAAATGTGCAGCTCTGTGCATGGCCCTTTGAATGAAATGGATGGGGAGTTTTTATAGAAACACCGCTCAGATGCTCTCTGAAGCATCTTTGTCCAAGAGAGATGACTCTCCTCCAGCTGATTCTGGTGTTAGAACTCTCTGTATCCATAGGGCCATATTGGATATGCACATTGGTTAATACCACTGATACATGTAAGCAGTTGCGTATTGTTGGGCTAAACAGTTTCTTTAGCCCTCTGTGCAACAGTGGGAGCTTACTGTTGTGCTCAAGGCTCCCTCATTTTAACCCATTGCAGCCTTTAAAGCCAGTATTGCTATTGCTACTGCCTTGATCTGTGTTCTCTGCCAGTCCACTTGAGCTTTTTGTTCATTTGAAAGGATTGAAGTAATTCTACATTTTTACTTCTTCCAAGTTTTCTCTTCTGTGCTTGCTCTTCTTATGTTGAATTCTCAGCATCTTTGTGAATCTCACAGTAGGCACACTCCACCAGGAGCAAACATGTGTTGCTTTAACGCATTCTCATGTACGGGTAAATACGATATCGTACAAAAACTTGTGCACAAGATTTGGTATGATGTCCTACAACATTACAACAACCGCTGGCTGGTCACGGAACATCCGGGCCCTCTTAAGTAGTGTTCCCATGAGACAAATACATTATTCCTGGGTGAAAGTCCCCGGGACACAAACTCTACTCCCCCACTTGAAATCCCTACGTCTTGTGACCCACCATGACCTCCTCCCTATGCGGACCAGAGTGGTCTTGTACAGCAGCAACCAATATGATGCATACAGTAATACATAATTGGAATTCACACAAATTACAGTGTGTTTCTTTTTGTCAGTGATGGGCATTTGGTAATTTTGTCTGCTAAAGATTTCCCACCGTGGTCAGAAAACATAGGCACTCTGACTCCAGATTGGCCACTCGCTCCGAAGCTAATCACTGTCACTCTCTCACTTCTCCCTCACTCTATCACACACACACACACACAAACACACAAACACACACATGCCGGCACAAACACCAGCACAAAAGTATAAACATCAGGCCGCTTACCTTATTTGCACCACAAAGAGTGTATATATTTATTTATTTTTGCTATAGTGCTTTACAAGCGTTATCTAATTTTGCCCCAGTTGTGGGCTGCTGAGGGGCAATAAATATAAAAAGTTCCAAAACATCTTCATATGTGGTTATTTGTATCAATCCACTAGACTTAATATCTACGTTCATGGCATCTGATTGGAGGCCATTCTCCCTTTATCCCACAGCAACATTAGAAGAGTTTAGATTTGTGTACAGTTACTGTTAATAATGTATTGTATTAAGTGTCCATTTCTTTATAATATTCAGATTTATCATTAATAATTGAACATGCACATGTATTTTATGTTCATTTAAAGAGGGTTGGAGGTGGGGTCACATTTGAGCATTTAAAAATGTACTTCGAAAGTAATGCATTAGTCACTTTCTGAAATAACTAGTTACTTTTCGCATTTGTAACTGACTATCTAATATAATTACTTTTTGGAAGAAGTAACTACACATTAATAACTTTTTAAAAGTAACTTGCCCAGCACTGCTTCGTAGCAGTATGTAAGAATAGATCTTGAGAACAGCATGGTCGCTTTAAAGCCTGTGTTCAGTGGCATGTTCTTCCTTATTTGGCTTTGGGCTGGATATTTCCAGATCCTGCAAATGTGAGATCCCTAATTTGTTGGAGCACTTTGAACCCTTACAATCATTCTGAAAAACTTAGCCTGTTTAGCCTGTTCCTGTGTTTCCAAACTCTCCTCCGAACAAAACGCTTCCTTAAGTTTTTTTTCGAGCAGCAATTAGGACTCATAGGAATGTTTACACCCTCCAGTGGCTTCCCATAATTATTACGGGGAGCAAAGCACGAACACAGGTGACAAAGTATAAGAGGCAAATTATGGAGGCAGTTAGGAGCAAAGGATGGGTGAAGAAACGCAGGGATTTCCTCGTATCACATTTTGAAATGAATATAAATGGCTTTTTATAACTAGTTTATAACTTTGAAGAGTAAACGGAACTGTCACATTCAGCTTCACACGTGTAACCAGACGATGATTAAGGAAAATGATGATTTTAACCCAAACCACAATCTTTTTCTAAACTAAATTCTAAAAGGAAAAGGAGTGCCATTTTTTTTTACAGGGCAGTAATGAATGTTTTTATTGTTTTGAGTCTTTACTTATTCCCTTATTTTGCTCTTTCATCCAAAAGCTGGTAATTTGTGGTTGGAGTTTCTATCCATTCTGAAACCATTTTATATCATATAATGAGTTAGGACCTTCTCTCTTTCTCCCTCTCTTGGGCTGCTGAGAAAAAGGGCTATATTCTAAAGTTTCATAGATTTGACAAGTTGCGTATGGCATTCTCTCCTGAGGCCTTTGAACTTCTCTTTTAGTCAGCTGATGAAATATTTAGCATTACAACAGCAGCCTCTTTAAGGGAGGTGGGTGTCACTGACTTGGATCTGTTGTTGTGTTCCTGCACTGTTGTTGTGTGTTTTTGACAACAGACAGTGATATCTGGAATAATTGTTGTCACGATTATATTGTTTCCAAGATCACTTCTTGTTTCACCAACGGGTGGATCTCAGATTGGCAAGCAACTGAGAAGGGCCTTTGGATATTTCCATGGCGTGGGAAAATAAACAACAATGATAAAATCTCCAAGAAACAGAGGAAACACAGCCTCGAAGGCAAGATGTGTAAAAAGCCTGCTCTCGGCAGCAAATATGTAATGCTTGTCATCGTAATGACAGCTTTTTGTCACAAAATCTGTGTTTACAGCATGGATTTCCTTGGCAGAATACAATCCATTGTGACTTTGGGAATTTAACTCAGCTTTTATTTCTTTTCTTCATCAAGAGTGTTGAAAAATAGATGGAATTGGGGACAGTGCAAGGTGTTGTGTTCAATACAAGGGCTTTCATGTGATAAATTGAACGTTATTCATATATGAGTGCACACTGTTTTTTGGTTATTCTGGAGAGAAGTTGCTTCTCGCTGCCCAGGGACACTTTTCCTTTTAACTGAGAAGCCGTTCAGGAGCGGTTTAGGAGAGGAGGGGGGTGGGTTGGTGGGTGGGGGGGGAATCTCTACAGACCTTGGTACAATTACTGTGCCTTCCCTTCTCCTTCCGCACCACTTCTGGCCACGCTCTCGCTGCGCCTCTGGGAATAGAAAGGCCCAGCTATCTGGCAGAAGATTTGGTCAGTCAGGCATCAAATGCAGGGCCCTCTTCTCACACTCTGTGCCGGGGGTGGGCACGCTGAGGGACCTGCATTGTGCATTTTCACACACTTCTCTCAGGGGCCGCAGGAATCCTTAGCCTTCGGAAGGAAAAGTGGGTAGAGAGAGAGAGAACCAGAGAGGCAGAGAGACACAGATGGAGGGAGAGTGATGGGGTGAATGAAGGAAAGTGGTGGAGAAAGAGTGAGAAAGGTTAAGGGAGGGAGAAGGAGAGAAGGGAATAAAACAGGTCCAGAGGCGAGACAAAAAGCATTAAGGCTGCGGGCAACCTCAAGGAGACAAACAACAGCTCATTGGACACTGGGATGGTTCTCTCCCTTTCTGTCTTTTTGTTTGTTTTTCTGTTTATACGTCTGCCCCACCCCACCACCACTACCGTCCCTTTCTGTTCTGACAGGTAGAAAAGGTTTTGTTCAGGGGTTTTTGGAAAGTTGACCCTTTGTGGCTGTGTGACACAAATGGCCATGGGCTATAGGGCTCAGGGTCAGGATGGAAGCCGTGAAATGTGTTTCTATTCATGGTTTCAGGGCACTGTACTTGTTCCAAGGCTAATGTCACACAAGCATTTCTTTATTTGAGAAAAGGAAGGTGTTTAGAAAGGTATAAGCGCCCCAAGCAACACATCTCCATCAGCAAGCCAGTAGACCCTCTCATTTTCCTCAACTATCTCCACAGAGAATGTGATTGTTTCTCAGATCAGCTCAAACTTTCTTGACACATAGGGCGAAAGGCCAACAGATATTATTTGTCTGTGAGCACTGGGGCAAACAAGAACAACAAAAGCAGACTATAGTTTGTGAAGCATATAACAGGTGAAAAAATAACTTATATGTCACATCACCAGCATGAATATATCTGACATTTGTCCTCAAAATAGCAACAAAAAGCTTGCATTCATAGTTGTTGTCTAAATTAAAATTTAAGAATACATTTTTTTAATGATATGAAGACAAATGAACAAATTGAAAATCAACTGTCACCATATAGACGTTTTTTTACTTGTAAAATGTAAGTAATGGCCAAGATTTTCCTCTTCCATGAAGTCCTTTAAGGGACAGAACAAAGCTCATGGTGCACCACTCTTGAAGTGGACTTACACCAATGTAGTGTCACATTACCGTTGTCATGCTTCCCAGTGATCCTTTGGCAGGTCTGTGTGAAGCAGAATGTCCCCTTTTGTAATTTTGGGAAAAACACATGTTGAGGTCATTCTGTACCTTGATGAAAGGAGTGAATGATGAAGGAATGACGTGACAACTTGTTTCCCTGCTGTGTATGTGTGTAAGTGTGTGTGCGCTGTGTTTCTGGCGAAAGAAGGAAAGATAAATCCAAAAATGAATAAATGTAACACAGATATACTGCACCTAACAGCTGTCCACTATGAAATGATGCAGTGTCCCTATAAATGTTACGTTGTATAAAACATTAAGTTTCACACAATACGTTTCCTGAGAAGTGTACTAATATCTAAAAGATAAATCATGACATTTTTGATTAGTTCTAACAAAATTAGCAATGAATGATTTTATCCATGATGTGTTCATCCAACCTCACATAGATCTGACAAAGCTGCCCCATATCTTTTAATTTTATTCCTCACCATTTATGTTGCCCACAGTGATTATAGGATTTCCACAACAATTTGGTACTTCACATCCCAACTGAAGGTGATATTGCTCTTCTTCACTGCCTCAAAATGTTGTCCTTGTATCACAGCATTAAAAAAAACGCTATGTATCATTCACACTGGATAAATCTCTGCTGCTAACATGCACATCTTTAAAGGGATTATAAAGTCAAACGAAAGACCCCTCTTCTTGAGGCGGGTAGTTTATGAATATTATTATTGTTGTGCATCTCTGTGAAAAAGGGAGAGAGACTTCCCAGCCATCTTTATTGCTGTGTTAAGGCCCAGGTAATGCCTCAGAATAATGCATGATAAGGCAAACATAGGCACTCCTTTCAAAATATTCAAATGTGATCGGCGGAGTGGAAAATATAGGTACGTGAATGGGTGGAATGACTTCCCCTTTCTCTATACTGCTTCATAGTATTCATACCGCCACTCAATTTCTTTCAAAGTGACCCTGACACAGGAGCAACACACTATCTGATATGTTAAAGGAACCAATGTTTCTGATCAATGTGGTATATAAGTACTGTTGAAATGTTATTATTTGCTTGTGAACAGTCAAAACCAGAACTTTGGTTCAACTCTGGAGCCATAACATTGGTATAAAGCCCATTTAGGTTTTTTGTTCCTGTGTGATCAAAGACGAAATCATGCATAGATTTTTTTTAAGGTTTCACCTCATGTTATTTACATTACTTTATTGTTTATGCAGTCTTCAGTTTATTCGCTCCCGTGTACCAAATATGAAGACGTTAGCCGCAATATTAGTTAGCTAGCAACGTATTGTAAGCACTTACCGTATGCGATCGCTTTGTGCCTGTGTTTTTCCCAGAAACTAAAATTTCTCTGTTATTCCCTCTGTTATTTGATTTTCGTCCAGTCTCTCTCTCTTTTTTTCCTCTCATTTCTGTCAGTTATTGAACTTCTTGCGCCAATCCGCAGCTTTTTATTGACTTTTCATGCAATTGTGCCACATCTAAAACTGCACTTGCATTCCAATTAAATTGTTTCTTCTTACTGTGGTGGAAAAATGGTTAGAAGAATGAAAATATTAACCTACAGTTGCGTGAACTGGGTTGGCTTTGGCTCAGTGGTAGAGCGGTTGCCTGCCAATCGGAAGGTTGGTGGTTCGAGCCCCGCCCCTGCAGTCATTGTCGAAGTGTCCTTGGGCAAGACACTGAACCCCAAGTTGCCCCTGGTGCTGCGCGTCGGTGTGTGAATGTTTATCTGATGAGCAGGTGGCACCTTGTACGGCAGCCCCGGCCACAGTGTATGAATGTGTGTGAATGGTGAATGCTTTGAGCAGTTGTTAAGACTGGTAAAGCGCTATATAAATACAGCACATTTACATTTACATTTGAACCACAGGTACTGTTGATGCTGTTCATGGGAATACCCTCTCCACTAATCCAGCAATCATTTTTCTTAATTTTTCCTTTCTAAATCCAATGTTCGAGGGCTTCCCTCAAATTAGCTTTACAATGCACTTTCTGTGTGCAAATCCTTAGGTTAGGCAACTGAAATCCCAACCATGAACCTGACCACAACGTGAACCATCTTTAACCTGAGCCCAAAAACCCTTTTGATTGATTGTATTGCTGTAAGGAGCAACAACAGGTCATCATTACTAAACGACAGACTAGGTCCTTTGCTAATGGCTCCAAAAATTACATTTTATCAGTGATATATTCATCACAACTATTCAATTTAACAATGTTTTAAACATGTGGTGAACATTGTTAAAGGGAACTACTTAGCTAAGTTTAGTTAAAGAAATCTACTTGGTTACATTTAGGAAAAGATCATGTTTTAGGTGAAAATTAGAAAGTTTATTAAGGACAACGTACGCGGACTTTGGCGATCTTTAAAACATGTCACCTGACATCTTCTTTTGCTTCCGCCATGACTACTGTTGCCACTTGAGGTTGCCGGCTAACAGCAAGCGTAAATGTGGGTCCAAAGAAATTGCTTGAACATCTACCTATATGGATGTTTTTCTTGGTGAGGAGGAGTGACTGTCCAGAAATACAAAAGAGGCCAAACGTTCTGGCTGGACTGCAGCTCACCATGTATCAGATAGAGGGAAATAATGGCGAGCATGATCATGTAGAGTTGCTTTAATTATAGTGAAGAAGCTCAAGCAAACGTTCTTTATAGAGTACACGTAGGCATACAGCACTGCATCATTGCGGTAATTTTCCTACAATTTTCCTGTTCTACATACAGACTGAATTCCCAAATGTAAAACTAAAGTAAACATTTGTTGTTTTTTTTAAGCGAAAAAGCTTTGAAATAAAGGGAATGATGTATTGAATTATGAAGTACAAAGTTATTTTTGTGGACCAAATCTCTGGCGTCTCAGCAAGCGCAGTGAAGACAACAGAATGAAGAAGAAAGACAGAATTAGACTGCCGGGAGAGAGCAGCCCACTCAGTGAGTGAGATCTTAATGCAGCGATTAAAGTCGGAGAATGGTTGAAAAACCATGTCATGCCCATAACTGCCACAGCTACTCCTGCATTACCTGCCTGCTTTTCATGCAGAACTGCAAAAATGAGAGGCACAAAAAGCAACTGCATGTTAAATAGCTATTAAAATTGTATAGTTTTAATACCTCCAGGTAGAGGAAAATATTCAAATGCATCCATTCCCTCTTGTTCTGGCTTTGAGTGATTGAAGGAACTTGTGATTGGGTTTCCACATTGTGCTCCCATCTGCACATGCAAACCCTTATTGGCCTTGATATTAACATGGCTCTTTCATTAGAATCCCAGCACATTTTCTGGTTTATGGGTAAAATAAGATGCAGAATGAGACAATAAAGTGCATTTGTGTTTCAGTGGATGCATTATGAATAAATAATTGTAAGTGCCTGCCTAGGCCAGTGCCGTCTTCAGGAAGATAATCACTGCCTATAACGCATGCTCTACCCCTTAACACAGCTACGCTCAATGTACTAGTTCTATTATGTAGGTGAATATTGAAAGAGGATCATGACTTTATAATATCCATGTGCATCAGGAGCTGAAACAGATGGGAATATGGTGAAAGAAGATGGAACGGGTCATTTCTAGACAAAGAAAAGGAAGGGAAAGGAAGGAGAGGGCAGAGAAAAGTACAGGAATACAGTTATTGCATAACAACATAAAAAGGCAGCAGGGCAGAGACAGCAAGATATTTCAGTCGCAACCATGTCTTACTGTGTACTAACATACATTCAGAGCTTATTTTCAAGGCTGAATTTGGAGTTTTCTCGAACTCACTTGAGTACTTCTCCATGACACTTTTTCACATCATGGTGAGTTCCTGTCAGATACACAAGTACAGGGAAAGAAAGCTAAAATGCCTGATTCATCTGCAGGCCAGCATGATGTACCTGAGGCCCAGGCTGTGACATAGCAGATCTCTTTTTTGAATGACTGGTTGTGTTGACGGGTTTGACTGAAAACTGGCATACTTGTGAAGTTATGGCACATGGGTAAGATTCACTTTTTTAAACCTTGTTAAAACCATCAACACAGCAGGAAACAGCACCCTAGGTTTGAACAACAGTCTTTATATTAATTTAAAACAAAATGTCCCTTGAAAATTTCAAACAGGGGAAAATATATTCAATAACCGGTGGCTGTGCATGGCTGCAGCTGGCTTGGATGCACTGCTGGAGTTAAGGGAGTCAGTGGTCTGGTCTGGGGTCTGTCATGACAGAGAGAGCAGCCACCTGGCCCCTCTGTCTGTGTGTGTGTGTGTGTGTGTGTGTGTGTGTGTGTGTGTGTGTATCACACCGCGATCAGTGTCATTCCGGTGTCTGACATGATAGGTCTGCCGTTGGTGACACACACACACAACCACACACACAGGATGGGACATATTCAGGCAGAAAGGTGATTGACAAGTCTCTTTGTTTGGCTGCCTAGCTTGTCTGCATTTCCCTTCCTAAAGGATAACACTGAAAAGAAAGCTACATTGTAATCAGATGCATAAAAGTTAAAATTTTTCTGGTATACATGTTAAGGTTAGCTCATGCATAGACAGGTTGTCACTTTTTTTCCAATTGCATTTAAAATCTTTAACACCTGAAAAAAGACACTATAATAAATGGTACTATAATAGGCAATGGTATACCTCTGCTTGTTATTTGAATTTGGCTTGAGACTCAAACTTTACTTACAATGGCTGCTAGATAGCAGCCTGTGTCAGCTATGTTTCCCAAGATCAGCGAAGTAAAAACGTTGGCGTTAAACTAAAAACTTAATGGATAGATTGTCATCGAGTTGAAGTAACTTGTGTTGGCTGCTTCCATTACTTGCAACCTGTAACAGTTGTATATGCTGCAGATAAAAAGTGCATGGAATCCGATGTTACTCATAGGATGGGATGATATACAGACATACAGTACAGTTGTTTTAAAGAAGCAGAGATGGCAATACAGGTTCCAGCAAAGATGCATTAATTGTTGTACATGGAAAGAACTTGTGCATGTATTAGACAGTTAGAACAGGAGCCGACTAATCACAGACATTTGACACGCAAATAACACGTTGTATGAAAGCAACAGAGATAAGAGTATCATTAATTATTTGTCCACCTTCTGCAGGTTCCTTGTTTAGTTAATCTGCGGCAGCGTTTCACATGAAGCACTTACGAAAGGCTGGAAAAAAACAAGCAGACAGCCAGTAACACTGTATTTATGTATGTTATGTATTCATTTGATTAACTATGTATTTTGGAGGTCTCTGGTAGTCTCTGTTACCTTGGTGCGACACTGGTTGGTTTTTATTTCTTTTCCCAATGGTTTGGGGGACAGAGCAGGGTTCAACTGCTTCTATTGTGTATAGATCACACACTCTAACTGTGTTAGTTATGTTTTCATCAAAGAGTTTTACACTTTCTCATATGCTTTGTTTTATGTGAGAAATTGTCAGCCACCAATGTTTGCTCTTGTTCTGTGTGTGTAACAAATGACTAATCTGAATAAGTAAATAAATGATGTACTGAATTTAAAATATGTCTCTAAGCAATGTCCGATCACAAATTGAATCAAAATAGCAACATAATTCACCGAAATGGTTGTGCTTACAGTAAAACATGCTTCCCAAGAAACAATCCACATGAAAAATGACCAGAATCGTTATTGCATGATTTGCAATTCACTATACTAAAACGTTGTAAAAGGGAGAATGTCCACTCAGCGTTGAAATCACAGGGATGACCACAGAGGAGCAGGTGCAAATGTCAATGTTACAAGACATTTGATTGTTTCCACCCATATCCTGGACCTTGTAATGGGCAGACATACATAGTGAGTCCAAGAACACAACCAGTGAACAAGAGGCCAACACCAAGGTTTACAAGACAAGTTGGGTTCCCATTTTTGGAAGTCTACCATATTTCAGTGTTTCAGTCCCTGGCCAGTTGCTAAGGGAACACCTGCAGATAGCTAGTTAACTAAGTGCAGCGAAGATGCCGTCGTTGTGGTGATCAATTATGGATGAGCCGAGAGAACTTTGACATGTTAAACCACTTAGAGGGACTGGAGAGGAAGAGCAGCGAAAGAGATGGGAGTGAGAGGAAGATGAAGAAAGAAAGGGTTCCGTAGACTCATCTCAGACATATTACCGCAGTATTGTTAAAAAAATAGGTCTACTTTCATTGGATTTCACCGCAATTGCTGCGCACCCTGCTTGGGATAATACATAAGTGATAATGGACATGCTATCGTTGAAGGTGCTGATGCTGCAGAATTTGCATAATGCATTTGGATGTCTACCTTCATAATGTGTTTAGGGCAGTACGCATGTAATCTACTGCATGCTGTCTGAGTCACTAGAAAGTTGCTTTGGAAAGTTCTGTGGATTTCGTATGACCTAAATGATGATTGTATACACTGTTGACTCCTTTATTTTGTCAACTCTTTTGATTACTTCCTATACAATAAAGTTTGAATTTTATACAAAAAATGAAGAAAACAAAACTGCAGAACTAGACAACTAAATGTAATGAAATACCTAACGTGTTATCCTGTTGGTTTTGAAGATAAGAAGGTTAACACACTAAACTTTATACTATAAATTGTCTACTAAACATCAATAAAGTTTCTTTCTGAGTGCATGAGCAAAATCAAGCTTATTGGTGTTTTCTTGCATCAACCAAAAATTATGTTCACAGTCCTTGCGACTCACCGATACAAATACAAACTGTCCCGTGAATTTCCTTCCACATAAAAGATTTGTAAAGCTGATTAATTTGTTTATTTTATTGGTCCATTGCAGTGTATCTTTGCAGATCATTGGAGATAGTGTGGTGTTATTGATAGGACTGTATATTGCATCACCGTTGTGCGAGTGCATGAGATAAACAAAACATGGAACCACTCATAGAAAAACAGCTGCACAAAGCTATTGGAGGTCAAAAGCTCCCCAGGGACATGTAATTTTGAAAATGACAAGATACAAAAGCTTGTCTAGATTCTACTTTAACATCTATTTTTATCTTTAGATTGATTCCACAGTAAAACAACTTGTCCCCAGTTTTAAAATACATGCAAGTAAGAATTTTATATCCCCATCAATAAACAATTGTTAATATTCACAAACTTAGCCTAATATTTTGTTCCCCAGCAGCAATGATGATGTACACTATAATAAAAACTTAGTTATTTCCAAGGTTACATTTAGTTTTACAATTTTTAAAACATAGTAAAAGATACAGTAACATAAAACATTTGTATTGTAATATCAACACTGTTAGCCTCTTTTTCCTATTCTTGTTGTTCCAGCCTTGTTAACCAGTAACAACATTACTATACCCCATCATTATTTAATGAGTATTCAGTAATTTGAAATTAATATTTACAGTCTCTCTCGAAACCAAAGTTGTTAGCCCCTTCTTTCCTGACATGGCTGCTTTATCTACGCTGACATATTTGGTCTTTACCATCCCAGTAAAATGGTGAGAAATGAACCGTAGTCTGACCAAGCTAGCCTGACATAAAGACAAAAGGATGTCATTTGAAAAGACACTTCAGCTGGTTAAGATACAGAATGTTGACTAGTTTGCACAATCCACCAAATAAAAGTATTTATTACCATCAGGAAACACCTTCAGCAACAACAAAATTTCCCATTTTTATTCAGAGTGCCTGAAGCAACCCAGCCTCCAACTCATGCAAAAACCATTAGGGCTTTAAGGCCAAAAGAGAAGAGGGGGAAAAAATCATTGTGCTGTTCAGGATGAAATAATAAATACATTGAGAAGATCGTTGGAGATCAATATTCAATTTGGACTCAAAGACTAGACAGACTAGACAACAAAAAGGCTACTGTTTTGCTAAGCGTGCGTGCGTGTGTGCGTGTGTGTAACAATGCTCGGACATTATTTCTATGACTGCAGAAAGAGAAACATAGTGGCCTTGGAGCTGCTCGGGGCTTCATGTCACCGAGTGAGTTGGGCTGTGCAGCTGTCTTCAGCTATTGAGATCATCTTGGGTTTCTACATTGTTGACTCAGAAAACTGTGCGTGAGACAGTGGACCACAAGACATCAGGGCACCAGAACATTTTCCTCACACGGGGTTAAAAATAATACAATAAGACAGAGTAGAGACAATGCTTCATGAAGTTGGACCAAATAATATACATAAAAAAAAAACAGGGTAGAACTGCAAGATTACAGCATAAATTTACAATGTGGCTAAACATTTACTTTCTGACAAATGTGTTTGAAGAGAAGAGAGGGTTAAGAACTGACTTGGAAAACTGAGAATGATAGACAAAGAGATACAAAAGGAGAGGTTCTTCTTTCACCTGATGCTAACCCACATTGGGGAGTTTAAACATGGTAGAGGTCAACAACAGCACGAAGTAAGATCGAAGTAAGTTCCCTGTCTTGGTGCTCACTCAACCCTCAGTCCTGGACAAAACTCAGAGCACAATTTACGTATTTTGCCTGTAAACTGAAGACACTCCAATCTGAATCGGGGGGGGGGGCTCCAACAAACTCAGCTCAGACAAATTGAAATAACACAACAAAACATAACATAACACTAAGAGTGTAAGAGCTGGTGAAAACTTGGTTTTGAGGAGTAATTGATTGACAAGTAATTCATTGTCAGCAACATTTAATATATTGCAAGTCATCCCTGTGCCACTGAAGAGTAGAGATGTTACTAGTACCAGTACCGGCATTACCTCTGATACTGCCTTAAACGCTGGTATCGGTATTGGAAAGTACTGGAGTTTATGCACCGATCCGATACCACAAAATGCAGCACTAAAGAAAATCTAAAGTAGTTCATTTTCTGTTATAACTGACTGTCAAACTGTATAATAAAAAGAAAGTTCTGTGGCATTTCTTGTTTGCGTTGACTTTAGAAAGAGTTCAACCTGAGCCAGACCGACAACAAAGATAGAAATCATATCACATCCATACAGGGATAAATAGGTTTGTAATGCAGTTGTTAAAACACAATCAAATATTCGATCAGACCTTGGTGTCGCCCGACACGCAAGTTCAGGTATCAGAATTGGTATCGGAAAGCAAAAAATGGAATTGGACCATCTCCACAGAAGAGCAGCTCTTTCTCTACACTTTGTCATCAAAAGCCACAACAGTGGCTACCAAGCGCATTAAAGTCCACAGTCACAACAACAAAAATCCACCAGTTTCATTATATTGTGCAAAATCAGAAAAAAATGTCACAAAGGTCTTTATTTAAATTAACCACATGATCTATGCTGCATAGATCATGTGGTTAACCCAAATTGAAGTGCCAGTGGGTTGTGTTCTGAGGTGGCGTTAACTCTTTAGGTGTACCATACAGTACAGTGTACCAACAACTGAACTTTGGGACATTACACCCACAGCCAAAATTCTCAATGAAGCCTAACACACAATGTTGTTCAACATTACCCATCTCTGCCCTGAAAGATTCAGCTCTGATGCATTGACTCAGTTCACCTTTGATTTTGTGTCTCACTTTAAACTCAGATGACTAAAATCTGAGGTGTTTTACCCTCCTCCCTTCACCTCTCTCTCTCTTCTATTTCCCACAAACATAATCACACACACACACACACACACACACACACACACACAGGCACACTCAGGCACTCTCCTTGTGGCTCATTAATCAAAGACAGATTATCAGGGAAGTGACACCTTCATGATTACAGCGTTTCTGGGGAACTTTTTAATAAGAGTTTAGTTAGAAAGGAGATGCAAATTAGCAGGCTTACTGCAAAGTGCAACGCAGTTATTATACAGATTACAATAGTGTGAGGTTGATGCCATGAGGCAAAACCTGAAACTAACTAAATAAGCATAACTAAATGCCTAAAAAATAAAAACTTAAGATTGTTAGACTTGCAGATACCTCCAAAGATCTTTATGGTTGCACTGATGACCCAATTGTGGAAGTCACAAATTGCCCCATTAGTTAGTCTAATTCAAGTCAGGCCGTTGATTTATGCTACTCATCAATATGACGGATGCGCCTACACTGAATCACTGCTGAAAACTGACTTCTGTTCTAATTTATACACCAAAATCATCTTCAAATCGCTCATTAATCTAGATCATTAATAACTGATAACAACTCGCTGATTATCGTGTTTAAAATCATAAGAAAAAGGAAAGGAAAGGAAATGCAATCAGGTCGTAAGGCATAATGGCCCAATTGTCCTGAACTGGAGGAGCATAACTTCACTTTAAACATCCCTGCATCCCCACATCTGTCCAAGGAAAAAAAGGAAGCTTCTCTTTTAATCTTTAAACGCTAAACAAGCATGAACTCCTGCCGTCGCCTTTATTTTCCATCTAAAAGCATATACAAGTGCGCCTAAATATTTTATTATAGGCGCCCGATAACGCTGGGGAACGCATTGGATAATGAAAAGGTATACACCAAGGGGAGGAGGGAGGGAATGTGGCCAGTATAGTTTAGAGAATGTGTCTATCAGATTGCCCCACTGTCTCCGGCCGGACTCTATACATACATGAGGGTGGAGGCCCATGCAAAGGACCCTAAAATAAGCAGAGTGTCCTTGATTACACAAAATATCGGCGGAAGAACACATGCCACTTATGGTGTGTGTCACGCTTGTGTGTGTGTCAGGTGCGCTCACACCATCCCCAAAATCAACGTGTCAACACTTTCTCTTTCTGTGATGTTAAAGTTAAATTGGGTCCCGCCCTGCCTTTACGCACTGCGTGTCGCATTAACCCCAATGCATTTAAAACAGAAAAAGTCTAAATTACTGTAATATAACAAAGGGGAGATGTGTGCGTGTGTGTGTGTGTGTGTGTGTGTGTGTGTGTGTGTGTGTGTGTGTGTGTGTGTGTGTGTGTGTGTGTGAGAGAGAGAGAGAGTGTGTGAGTGTATGGTTGAGCGCTTCAGACAGGGTTGTTAATGTTAAGGTGGCATTAGAGTTAATGCAAATTAAAAAGCGCTGGCTGATCCCTTTTGACCCCCCTTCTCCGTTCACAGCGTTAATGCGTCCATTTGCTTGGAGGTACTAACCCCCTATAATTCAATTTGTCAGAATGAATGAGAGAACAGACAGACAGCCCGCCCTCCCGCACCACCACACCACCCCAAAATTAAACGGGCAAAAGACAAAAGTTAGGCTACTTAATCGAAGTAAAAGCCTCCGTCTTTATAGCTGTTTATTACTTCTTTCATCTGTAAATGAAAGAGAGCAATTATTGCAAGGAGCCTGTATCATATTATTATGTTGGCCCCGGTCCCCTAGATAGTCATCAATCACTCTCAATCGACCTGTCACCGGCAGGCAGAGATCCAGCTGGAGAGGGGAGAAGAAGGAGGAGGAGGGGGACGAGTACATCATCATTAATTTGAGGAGTGACCCCTGGGGCTATCCACATGTCTCAACCCGGGATTCTCCAAGCAAGGCAGCGCGCACCGGCACCGGCACCGGCACTGTGGAGGACGAGTTTGGGGATTCTGGCTGTTTTGGTTAACTGCAGTTTAACGATTTTACCTGAGAAGGAAGGAAAATAGATAGATAGATAGATAGATAGATAGATAGATAGATAGATAGATAGATAGATAGATTAACGTGTTTTTAAATGTCGTAACAATTAAAAAAAATATCCATGCACGTGTGAGAAGTTCATTCAAACTACACCTTATTAGGCACTTTTGGGGGACGCATTGGGGTCATTACAACACTCTGGGGAGTCATTGCTCCAAGTGGAGTTGAAACCAAATTATGGTCTGTTTTCTGTTGGTAATTATCGAATAAATACCAAATATTAATATTTTCACATTTATTGATTTATGTGGATCTGTTTGCTCAAGATATGGGAGGGCTGTGATTTTTGTCTCTGTCCAATCTAAAACAAATATTCCTTACTAATTCATTTAAAATCAATTAGTTCCCCGTGTGATTAGCATCAAAGCGGAGGAATGATGAGAGTGTGCTTGGGCCTAATGCATTTAAACTGATACATACGTTAGCATATTGAAGACACCGATTGGCTTAATTGATTGATTGGGACTGCAAATTAATCTCCAGGACGTGTTTTTTTTAAGTACTCCCCCCTGTCCCCTCTTAAATATGTCTTGTGGGATTGATCATTTCTCAGGTTTTTTTTTCTTTTTTTTGTCGTCATCCTGAGAAAGAAAATGCATATTAAAGTTACAGTCCGGTCATTTTTTAAGTGTGAAACTTCTGACGTCAGAGTCCCAGTCGTTTAAAACAACCTGCCTCTGCTGCTGACGTCTTTTATACTATGTTTTTATACGGCAAAAATATGTATCTGACAACAAAGTGATTATTATAGGCACAGGAAGCCCGTATCACCTTAATTCGTGCATCTAGTCTTGATAGAGTTGTAAAAAAGGAGAGATAGAAGATTCTTTTTTTTTTTTTTAATTTAATTTATTTATTATTTTTTTTTGCCACTGAAAGGCGTTGGAGTGGGGGGCATTTTCCACAAATTAAACATGCTACTCTGCTTCGCCCTATAAGCAACCAGGAGCCTGTGCTTAACAATCAATTGGTACAGTCAAACAGAGCTGCAGCCTGCGTTAGAGTGGAGACCTTCAGTCTCGCTTTATTTCTGGATATTGGGGGACCTCTCTACCATGTCATATCCACAATTTGGATATCCTTATTCGTCTGCTCCACAAGTAAGTCCATGCAACTACCTTTGCTCAGTAAATCAGATGTTTTGGTTTTTATATTGCAGCGATTGATTATGTCATCGATTTCAGCGTGATCCTTTTACGCATTTTGGCCAAGAATCAGCGAAGCTGTCACAGTCATTTCGCGTATCGGAAAGGTATTGCGTTTCAGCCACTGATACCTGTGTTCCTGCAGCGATAGAAAAAAAAAAGATGCTAAGAAGAGGGAAAGCAGAAACCGGCGAGACCCCCGACCTTCCGTTTACTGATTTCTGCAAGATAATAGCCGCTGTGTAATGTCAACCATATGTTTATCTGCGCTGGAACACACATGCCAACTTGTTCTGCACACTCGGTGTGTGTTTTCCGCCATAACCCAGCTGCTGTTTTGTTTTGGCTTTGAGCCATCAAAAATCATCTGGGCATTAATTTGGTAATACTGGGCGTTGTTGGGAAAACATGTTGTATCTGTTTGTAACGTTCTGTTCTGTTGACACGTTTTACGCGCACATTACCACACGAATTCAACGCATCATTCATCATCAGATAGCTTTATAAGTGATTTCACGTTGTATTTTAGTTTTTCAAAGATTGACATCCTGAAACAAAAAAAAAACAAAAAATCAAATAAGGGCGAGTTTACCTTGATTATCTCCAAAGAAGCAAAATAATTCTCTTTTTTATCAACTTAAATCATATTCAATTTTGAGGACAACATAATTTGAAAACAGGTAGAACCGTGAGATGATTTTTAGTTGACATTGAAAAATATAAAAAGTTATAAACTAACTTCAAAATCAAAACATTAGATTTTTTGTTTCAATGCAGGATCAAATACAACTTTATAAAAAGGTAATTTCTCTCTCGGTCTCCACACAGTTCCTGATGACAACCAACTCTCTGACCACTTGCTGCGAGTCCACCGGCAGATCCATAGCCGAGTCCGGAGTAGCAGCGTCCGGGCAGACACCAGTCTACTGCCCCGTGTATGAGAGCCGGCTGCTGGCCACGGCGAGACATGAACTCAGCTCAGCCGCCGCGCTTGGCGTGTACGGGAGCCCCTACACCGGCAGTCAGGGCTATGGGAATTACGTTACATACGGCACGGACGCCTCGGCTTTCTACTCGCTGGTAAGCCTTTCATCTGAGCCATCTTGGCATTGATTAATGGAGCCGCTGGGTGCATCGCTCCTCGTTTTTATGCTCTACACAACAAAATACCAGTCTCCTACTGAACGTGATTTGTCCTCATATCAGCCTTCAAGCCAACTTTTCATTAGTTATTACTTCTCTGCAATGCGATATGGGCTCACTTTCTTGTGTCAGAGGTTTCCTTGAGACAGTCATATTTTTAAGCAAGGCAGTAACAAGTTCAAGCATCCCATCAATGTTTATTTCCATTGAAAACAAGTTGATTTTTTACAAGCTGGCTGACTCAGAAGATTCAGGATTTTTAACAAAAATACATCAAAATTGTATTAAAAAATAATTCCATACGTTTTCATAACAGAACCCATGTGCCTACAGTCCAAGACTGCTGTTTGTTCCAGCTTCAGTGTTAAAAGAGTGTGATGAGAAGAATATTCAGAATAACTATAGAGGCTGTGCTTTTCTAACTGATGATAATAACTAAACCGGTCCTTCTTTTTCTGGAAACTTTCCTGGACTTATTTGCTCAGACTTCTGCTTATGAACCTACTGCTTCCTAATGTTTTTCTGAAGGGATTACTTTAAATGGAGTAAATGTATTTTGAAAGTCATAGATGAAATACTTTTGTTAGTTTAGTTTGTCCATGTTTACTTGTGCAGGAGGGTATTTAAACATTCAACAGTCATTACCTTCTTCAAAAGCTTTATTGACTTAACATAACCAAGCAGGTTTTAAATGAGGCCAATACAAGTCTGTCTGTTTTTCAGTAGGTGAATCATTTAATGTACCAGAATAGATTTCCTCTTTGCATCATCTTTTAAGCACTTGTCTATGTTTGTGATTGCAGGGCCCATTCGACACTAAAGAGGCCACAGCTTCTGCGCATGCGGGAATAACCCAGGCAACAGCGTACTATCCTTATGATCCTACATTGGGACAGTATCAGTACGACAGGTATGTTGTTTCTATTATAATGTGACTTGCTAATGTAAAAAGGCTTGATTATCAATGTAAACATCCGACATGGGAGTGACCTTTATGTGTATCTTAATGCAATGTGGTACACGATGGAAAAGTTACAATTACAGAACTTGAGCTGTGTAGTAAAAGTTCACTTTAACAGGCTCACATCACCTGCTTCAATTGGCAAAATAAATACGATCAAAATGTAGGCAGGCTGTAACTCTCAAAGTATTGCGCACTAGTGTATCTTGAGTTTTCCCAGTGTTAAATCAATCAGCCCTGAGAGGTCAAGTCCATTCTCATCACGCAGAGCCACACTGGGTCATCACCTTCATCTCAGGACACGTTTATTTCCTGATGGGGTGATGTGCTTCACAAGACTCGTGCCCCCTTTTCAGAAAAGACATGAGGCCTCGTCAGAGTGAAGAGCACACCTGCCATATTGAAAGGCATCCACAATAATGACTTGATGTCCACGTTGGAAGGCCTTTCCAATAATGATATGATGTCCATATTAAGTCTGTAAAATGTATACTACTACTACTTTAAAAAAAATATAATGTTCTGTTTTAATTGATCAGCAAAGTGTCATATTGATTACCTAGTATAGCAACATGACCCAAAACCAAAGAGCAGGCCTCTTTTACCAATCACTCTAACTTAAGTATAAAGTGCAGAAAGGTGTCAGCAGGAGCGCTAATAAGTGCACAGACAGCAAAAGGCGTTAAAATCTAAAGCAAAACAGAATAAGTGGCACTCAGAAAGGGAAGCAGGCCTGCAGCAGTACCACTCTGTCTGCGCCCGCCTGTTACCTGAGGGCCTATCATTACACTCAATAAAGCAATTTTACAGTCTATTTTATCTGCGAGAGAACAACGCCGGGTATGGAAAGGTGCAGCCCTCCTCTCCTCTTGACTCCCTTAGCAGTGCTTGACCTGCGCTAAGCTATACGGAGCAATAAAGGCCTCATAAAAGCCTCCCCCAAGAGGACTTTTACAGCTCACCGCTGACTTAAAATCAACACTGTGCATTTTAAATGGAGGTCTATGGTTGATCCATTGGTGCGTAGGGAAATGGTCACATGCTGCGCTAAGAATGGCTATACTGGGCAATGCATTGAAATTGGAAAATATATATATATATATAGGTCCAAACATTTTACTTAAGTAGAATAATTTGCACATTTTGATACTGATAGGAGATTTACATTGGAGACCAAGTTGTTGTAGTTGTGACAGAAGGATTGTTTGCGGGCTTTCAGGAAATGTGTGTGCTCTGTATACTGCACATGTTACTCCAAGGCTTATGCACAATTCTTTAAAACTACATACTGATTGTATTTATGTTACAGTTCCCCCAAGGTATGGACATGGTGTGTTTGTTCTTTACGTGGCCTTCCCCTCATATTTTCTAAATGAGGTCTCTTAAGTGACATGTGTACATTTATTTTTCAGACCTATACACATTGACTGTCACGCTTATAATGCTCATTATGCATCATTTCAAGATCCCAAGCAGATGGCTCTGTCATGGTTTTTCAGAAAAGAAACTGCCAGGGCAACACGTTCGAAATTGTAATGCAACATGCATCACATTCTCTATTTACACTCTCATTACCATTGTGCTTGTGTTCTTTTCATTAACAGATACGGTTCCATGGATGGGGGAACGAGGCGGAAAAACGCCACACGCGAGACAACCAGCACCCTGAAGGCCTGGCTGCAGGAACACAGGAAGAACCCGTACCCGACCAAAGGGGAGAAGATCATGCTGGCCATCATCACCAAGATGACGCTCACGCAGGTCTCCACATGGTTCGCCAACGCCAGGAGGAGGCTGAAGAAGGAGAACAAGATGACGTGGCCGCCCAGGAACAAGGGCTCAGAGGAGAAAAGATACGAAGATGATGAAGATGGGTCTCAGGAGGAGCAGATAAAAAGCGAGAACAATGAAGATGGTTAGTTTCACCATTTCTCATTGAGCTGCAGAAATAAATAGAATCTATTAAAGCTTTATGCTCAATTGTTTGGCACTATATTACAGATGGCCTTTGTCTAATGTGTTCATGACACCTTAAAACTGCAATGTTGGTGTTGTTGTTGCTGCTATAAGTATCAAAAAAGTGTCACTTTTCTTGTTTGGAATGCAAGCATTCTTATTAATTTTGAACAGTGGTCAAACTGAGAACAAATGTAAATATTGAGCAACTGTTTCCTGTTTTATCCTTCTTGGAGGGATCAGGATGAAGCCCAAATAATTACAGAAAAACATGAAAAAATGGATCTGAAATCTACCCTATTTTAATTTTTATCCACCTATACACTGGGTGGATGGGGCCACACAGACATCTTTTATTGTGTACAAAAATGTACGTTAGAATATGATTTGATTACATTTACTAATCAGTGTAAGGTAACCAGTCTTGCATCTTATTTTATTTTCTACTGTAATTATTCAAAAAAAATAGTAGTTGTGTGATGCTGTTTTATTGTTAAAAACTATCATATTGATAATAAGAAACAAAGAACCTTGAAGCCTTAAGATTTGTAAAGTCAAACATGTTATTGTTGTTATGTGCACTGTGCTTAAAGCACTGTATTTGTTGTTGTTCGGTTATTAAACAGAGTCAGAAGTTTTGTGTACATGCATGTTGTATCACTATGATCACCATAACAATGAAATTATGGAATACCATTAGACAGACCCGAGTCAGTTTCACACAGGGACATTGCAAAGGTTCAAATCTAAATGTAGGGGTCTTTGTAATGGTGAGACTGGTGAACTTTTTCAGCTGATAATGGCTTGATATTTCTGACAGGACTGAATTGAGTTAGTTAATACATCAAAGTGCATCAGACTGAACTTAAACTCTATACATTATGTAAGGTGGAACTTGATTTATGATTAAACTGATTAGATAATATGTATTTACCACTGCCAGGCTGTACACAGTCTGTGTGTGATTGAACTTCAATACTTTGGATTGGAGAGGGAGTTTTCAGGTCTCCATCAGATCTGCTGCCATGTCTTTCTCTGACCATGTCCTTCGTCTCCTCTCTGCTCTCTTCCTCCCAGAGACCAGAAGTCGGCCTGATAAGGACCTCCAGTTGAGCGACCTGGACGACTTCGACACGCTGGAGTCTGAGAGCTCTGAGTGTGAGCTGAAGCATCGATACCACATGAACACACACATGTCAACGACGGGCGACTGCCCCGCCGAACACCTCATCAAGGACGCGTCTCTGAAAATCTCCCTCCCAGTTTCTCTGGGAGGCGAGCAGGACTTGAGTAAAAGTTGTCTGAAAACGAGCCCGGAGGATTTCCATGCGGACAGCAGACAGTCGGCAAAGGCGTGTTACAACCAACAGCAGCAGCAGCAGCAGGAGCAGCACGGCCACCAGATATTAGACGGCAAGCCTCGGATCTGGTCTTTGGCCCAAACTGCGACCTCCCTAAACCAGACTGAGTACCCGTCGTGTATGCTTAGGTGCCAGCCGCCGCCCTCCTCCCTCACCCCCTCGCCCGCCGCTACCTCACCCGTGACCGGCCTGGACAACAGGCATGACTCGCCGGTCACGACCCTGAGAAACTGGGTGGACGGGGTTTTCCACGACCCCTTGTTCAGGCACAGCACTTTGAGCCAGGCTCTGACCAACACCACCGTCTCTTGGACCACGAACACCAAAGGCGCCGTCCTGGAGGCTGAGAGGAGCGCGGCGGCCTTGCAGCAGCACCAAGACTCCCCCAAAGACAGTGCCACGAGCTTCCCAAAAACTATCAACAAACTTTTCTGCTCGTAACCAAATGACACTTTTATTGCAAAAAGCGAGAGATATAGAGACTATTTGTGACTGACTGAAAGTCGGCTGGAAAAGCCTATTTCGTCTCCACGGTTCCCTCATTATGTTTGATTCGGTTTTTTTTTTTAAACGCAATGCTAGCTACTGTTACAATGGCGTTACATGCGTGAAATATCCGGATCGGTTTGGCTTATTTGATTTAACGCACGCACAGAAATGTATAACTAAAAGTTTACATCTATGGGGGAAAAAAAAAATAGGTTTACATGATTTTTATTTCTTCTTTATTATGCGCATGCAAATGTAATTGAATATTATTTAAGTCTCAGCAGTTGAGGATCACTATTAAAAGAAGAAAAAAAAAAGTCTCACAAATGCACAGCTCTGTTAGGAAGTGGCGGAGAGCGTCTCAACTTTGTTCACTGAAAATAAAAGCAGTCGGTTTCTGAAGAGCGCGTGTGATGGTGGGTTCAGTTGCTGTCCATGGTGCTGAAAGACAGGGGTACTCAAATTCGTCCTGGGCCTTGCCAATCCTCCTTGGTCTGTTTTTGCACGGGTTCTTTTATGTAAAACTACGTCCCATCCTTCACTACTAGATCACATGGGGCCTTCTACACGGCTGAGCAGAGGCAATCTACTTTTAAATAAAGCAGTTTTATCCAATTCATTCTTAACCCATTAAAACAGGCGCAATCGAACATCTCCCACCATGTGATATTTCAGACACATCCAGTCTCATTTAGTGACAGCGAGAAAATGAGGCAGCTCAACCCTCAAGACAGAACAGTATCAGTATCTAAGATCTGCCTCATTAATCCCCCTAAACAGGCTGTAATTGGGATGTTCGCAGTCATATTTCATGCCACACTATTGATTTCCCCTCTCTGCTCTCTGATAATATTATCGAAACATCTCAACACCATCCATGATGCAGCTGTCAAAAGGGTAAGTTATTCGCCATGTGTCCATTAATGGGTTCAAAACGGAGGCCCTGCGAAATCATTTGAAGTGAAGAGTTTTCGTTTTGACACTAACCCCTCAATTTCCCAGAGACGGGGCCCTGCAGAAAACAGCGTGGATGCTGATTCCTCCGCTGAAAAGTGAAAGGGCTTTACGAGGGAGGCACTCACGTCGTCTAAAAGTGAAAAGGGCAAAGGAACTCGAATTAGTTGTTGCAGATAAAAGGGCAAAAAAGAAACGAAGTCAAGGGTACTTGACAGTAATGGCGAAAGTGGAGCTCTCGGGGGACTCTGTCTGTCCTGCGAGAGAGAGGGTAAAGGGAGGCGGGGGAGGTGTGTGTGTGTGTGTGCGGGGGGGGGGGGGGGGGGGGGGGG
>NC_048412.1:11720429-11721867 GCF_013103735.1 Etheostoma cragini
TCAGTGATGAATTTTAATGGGAAAAGCAAAAACGACCGAGAT
The DNA here is from genome assembly GCF_013103735.1 of Etheostoma cragini. Lineage (NCBI taxonomy): Eukaryota > Metazoa > Chordata > Actinopteri > Perciformes > Percidae > Etheostoma > Etheostoma cragini. The sequence continues at coordinate 11,720,472 of NC_048412.1, forward strand.
CTCCCCCTCCCATGAAATAAAGTGATATAGTGGACAAAAGGGTTTTCTATAAATCGGAGTCAGGTTGCATGTTTGTATTTGTTAGTTCAGAAAACCTTGCCTGCAGCACGAGTTGACTTGGCTGTAAAATAAATTGGAGCAAAGACACATGACGTTGTCAGGGCATAGATATCTGACAGGTGCATGCATGGTTAAAAGCATCCTCTAGGGTAATTTGTATTCTCATTGTCTTTAATGTAGGAATGTTTATTAGCCTGTGCATGCAAAATGGTGTGTTCAATTTTTCATAGCTACTGATAGCAAAAGTAGGCCAAAGTTAAAGGGCCCACAGATAAAACAATATAGTTTCAACACTTAATTAATTTAGCATGAAGACAGATTTTATTAGACCTCCGAAACAAGTGGATTTGTATTAGGGAGAGACACGAAATGAGACAGAGAAAAGAGAGCAGAGAGAGAGAGAGGAAGAGAGAGAGAGAGGCCAGCTACAACTAAATTATTCAGCCGTAGCAAATACGAACACACAGAGGGAGTGAGATGGTAAATTAACAGGGGCTTTTTACATAGAGGCCAAATAAAACTGTAATCAGCGACGCGTTACTTTTCATTAAGCGGGTTTGACAGCAGCACATTCAGCCACTCCGACACAGGAGCAGGGTCCGGGCTGAAATAAACTGCTCTCAAACCGAGAGTCATAAGATAATTCCTTAAGCTCCATTAACAACTCTTAGCCGCAGGAAATGGGCTCCCCCTGAAAACATCTCCAAATCTAAAAGCTTTATCGACCTGGCAAACCTCAGCTGATGGCTTCTCCCCCCCCCCCTCCTCTGCCTCTCTCTTTCTCACTCAACCCCCCCCCTTTTCCTTTTTTCAACTTAAGGGACAGAAACGTCCAACTGAGGTAATAGACTTTGACACAACACATTAAATGGGAAATGAGAAACGGGAGAAGAAAGGGCACTCTTAAACGCCTTTTAAACGTTACCAATTAGAGGTTTAAAACTTGAATAAGATGTAGGCCTTTGGCATATGCCTGAATGATGGGACATTTAACTGAATACCTCCCCCCCTTGGTAAAAGCAGCACATAAGTGAGCACGGTGAGTAGTCCTCCTGTGTGGTAGCTGAGTCAAGGGACTCACTCAAAAGCTGTTTCTCACTTTCTGCAAGAAAACATCCACCAGTCTCAGGATGAGTTTTTTTTTTTGTGTGTGTGATTCAACAGATATCCCAAAAGTTATACAAGCCTTTGGTACTTCTAACTCCATTCCCCTTTTCAAACAAGCATCCTGTCAAATACATGCACTGTTTATAGCAGAAGGGCCTCCAAAGCTGACTGAAACACAGAACAATCCGCTGCACTGAGGCTCCACAGAGAGAGAGAGAGAGAGAGCGAG
>NC_048412.1:11721967-11724111 GCF_013103735.1 Etheostoma cragini
CACACACACACACTCAAACACTTGAAAAAAACACACACAGCATTAGGCTTAATTGAGTATTTAATCTATTCATTGACTAACATTATTATGGTGAGAATAGCAGTAATGTGATCAAACCTTTAATGAAAATATGAAGCATGACCTCACACAAAGAGCAATGTGGAAAGACCACACACACACACACACACACACACACGGTCAAGCCAAATGCACTATGCTGGTATGGCCTGAACGCTCCTTTAAAGAATCAATGGAATGGCCTTTCATTCCAATTAAAATAAAGCACATTATTATCAGAAAATACAAATTCCCAAAAAGGAAAACAGCCTGTAGGTGTGTAATTGTATCATTTTAAAAACATTTTTTTTCCTTCTCAGGTTTAAATTACATTTAAATGTCAGTTGATGTGAATGCTTGGCATGGCTGATCTTAGCAAATAAATATATTGATATAATAGAAAATAATATGCCAAGTAGAGAGGAGTTTTTGGAGTCGTGTAGCCAACAGAAGACTAAAGCAGAGCACTTTAAATGCAGTAAAGTTCCGATTTTGATTTTGTGGCTCCAGTACCTCTACCAGGAAGCCCTTTCACAGCTGTCATGATAAGGTGCAGAATATTTACCCCTCTCCTTTAAAATCTGAAGTGCCTTGTCTTATTCTTCTTTGTAATAAGACAAACTGGAGCTGTGTGTGTGTGTGTGTGTGTTTGTGTGTGTGTGTGATCATGTGTGAGTATTTGTGGCCTTGGTTCATAGCCCTGCTGCCAAAAAAGACACGTCCAGGATGTGCCTTTAGGGCCCAGTGACTGGCCTCTATCAGGCCTCTATCATCGCCTTCTGCAGTCGTTGCACAGGTCAAGAGGTTTTATCCTGAGGCGCATCGCTTTTCACCATCCCAGCCGTCTCAGTCTGACTGACTGAACTTTGAGTGTGCAAAATAAAGCTGGAAAAACAAGCCCAGGATTGAAATCTCACACCCTCTTAAGGTCAGAGGAAAGGTGAAGAGGTTCTAATCATGGGGCATCACAACACACTTCAACTCTGTCAGACAACTTAGACCCAGAGAAGCTCACCAGATAACTGAGATTCTATTAACGGGCATCTGAGTTGTTGTCTGGTTATTATAGAGCTATAATTCCGATTTCTTTCTTTATTTTTAGCCGGGTGTAATCCCAGTATCTTCTAAATTCATGAGATACCTGAGATTACAGCCGTGGCACACCCATTCCTAAATCTTAGGGTATGCATGCCGCTCTGGGGAAACAAAACCCCCCAGCATTCGTTTTATTTTTTCCTGTCTTATCAGGGGATTTGATACATGTGAGGATGGGTGAAACCCCTACCAGCATATGTTTAAAATGTATGCAGCAAAAAGGTGTTTCAATATGGATGAAGCAGTAATTCTTCTAAATCATGTTGCCCTAAGAGACACTTGTGGGTTAGATTTTGCTGTCTACAACAGCCATGATATCACAGCATCTTGTAGTTGTAATGTCTTTAGATTGCAAAGTGCAGTATCTGTGATATGTAACCAGTAGCTATCGTCATATAAGTCAGCTGTACTTGAGAAAGATGTAGGTATAGTTACAGAGAAAAAAAAAGAAAACGAGTTGATGTTGTTTTTTTCATCTATAGTACTGCTAAAGCCATGTAGAAGTAATTGCTAAAGGTCAAAAGAGACTGTGTTTTATCAACACATTTGTGTTTATCATTCAGGACAGATCAATACAATATTGCTGTTTTAAAGAACAAAAGCCAGGGGAGACTTAACACTGACCTTTGCTTCCATTTCCCATTGTGTTCGGGAGGTCCAACAAAACATACAAATGAGGCCCTCAGGTTTCTCTGAAAGTGAAAGGTTTCTCAAAGTGCTGGGTGGGTGTTTAACTGGGAAAAGAACTGGCAATGTTGTGTTTGCACAAGAAAATAATTTCAGAGAAATGTGAAGCGGGCTGTTCTCCAGTGTGCTTGCTTCTCCAAGAAAGTTAACAGACATCCAATAATGCAATGGCAATTTTATTTATGTTGCATGTTTCATTAAACATTTAAAACAGCATTAATATGAAACCAAAGCATGAACAGAAAGTAAGACACACACACACACACACACACACACACACACACACACACACACAGTGTAATCAA
>NC_048412.1:11724211-11736307 GCF_013103735.1 Etheostoma cragini
CGATTAATCACATCATTTCCCCGATTAATCACGATTAATCACGATTAATCGCAAAATGAAAGAATGAATTCAAAAGTAGTGTACATAGTGCAATTTTTTTTAATGTTCTGCCATATGAACAAAAGTGCCGTAACATTTGTTCTGCAAAAACTTACCAGCATTTTGTTCACGAAGTATCAGTTTAATAAAATATTTAGTATACATCTCAATTTAAACAATGTATTTATCATGTCCAGAGATGAATTCCATCTGGTTGGAACGTGTTGCATAAGCGACTCCTTCCTATGTCCACGTTCTTCTGTTGTTACTCTAACTCTGCAGCCTTGCTGGACTGGGTTTAGAGCCACACAACTTTTCTGCACTTCGCAGGACACTGTCAAACGCGCTGTTAAGCAGAGACACTGAGGGTCACTGTCCAACGCGTTGTAACAGAACTGTGACAGAACAATGGAGACCGTGCGCAAAGCAGGGGACATGATCAAATGGCAGAAGGCTCGCAGCAGCGATCAGATTTCGTATATATTCGTACTATCTGGGCTAACTGCGGGGACTTTATTTGCACATTCCACTGCTGTGCAACTTCAATGAAGTGTCCCGTGCATGTCTCAGCACAACGTCAGTCAGAGCATGTCAATGCAGCGCCCACTTTTCATCAGTATGATGCACTGTAACTCCGAGATAATTATGGTTACCCAGTGAGTCCAGTAAGAGCAGCAGCGTGCACATGTTGTAGCAATGTTGTAGCGTGTATTCTTCTTGTGATGGTGCGTGTTGAGGGAATCTCATACCTGCCGTCGTTGTTGCGATTCTCAGACCGATGTCCTTCACAACTTACCAACACGCTACATCTAACGTAGTCTGCCGAAGCCTCGCGCCACTGAGTTTCGTTGAATGATTTGCTGGTATCAACTGTCAAGGTGATATTTCCGACTGGAAGTACTCCGGTGATAAGAAAATTCAACATGCAGTATTTACAAAGCCTGTGAGCGACAAACTTTTACAATAATAAAGAAATAATTAAAACTGCGTTAACGCGCGATAAAAAAAATTGCCGGCGTTAACTAATTAACGCGATAATAACGCGTTAACTTGCCCAGCACTAATATAAATATATATATATATATATATATATATATATATATATATATATATGTGTATATAAGTGCGTTTTGTTTGCAAAATAAAAGTAACTGGGGAAAAATGTAATTTAATCGTACAAAACCACCAAGTCATACAGTACATAGTTTTGCTACATTATAAGGCCTTTTACTAGTTAGGCATTTAATGTCGAGCACTGGGGTGTCTTGTCAGACTGTTTGCCAATTAGTATTTCAGTAAATTATCTGTGCTCTTCTTTCTGTCTTGTTTGCATGTGAAGGGTTTTCCCTTAAAGTGCTGCTGTGACCTTTTCAGTCTCATTATAGGGAAAAGTTTCTGCAATGGCACTTCCATTATTTGAAAATAGTGTTGCTGCGTGATCTGACTCAGTAATGCAGAAATTATTGTTTTAAATAAAGAATGATTACAGTTCTATGAAAGTATTTCAGAAAGAAAACTTATTTCTCATTCTGTCATATGGCGTAGAGCCAAGTCAAATTTTGTACAGTAAGCATCTCCCGGCCGTCCTTTAGTAGTTTTGCTTTGTCATTGTCCTTTGATGGGCATGTGTTGTGTAGTAGTGTTTGGAAAGCATATGCACACGACCATTGTTCATATTAGAGAAACCAGACATGTGATTCTAAGTAAAACTGTGTTATGTACCATGAAAAGGAAAAAAAATGTAGCTTTGTGATGCATAAAAAGTAGTTGTTGCTCTTGTACCAGGTGCTGTAAAAACAGTTTCATAGTTGGAATTTCTTTTCAACAAGAATCCAAATTGTGTAAAATATGTGGTACACCTCAAGGTGTTTTGCAGCAGCGAGAATGAAGGCAGAGAGGTTCCAAAATAGCAGCGCTAACAAGTCCCGCGGAGAGAGGAAAAGAGACACCTTTGCGGGCCCATTGCTCCTGGGCTACAACATGTACTGTGACGACTCAGTAACTCCAACAGGTCGACTTTAGACTATTTGGAGAGTTTTGAGAGACAGCCTGGCCAACTGTGAGGATGTGCTCCGACGCGCTAGGTGATTCTCCCTCTGCCATGCGTCTCAATCAAACCTAATGTCCACTTCCTGGCTTCCCTGTCTTTACCCTTCTCTCTCCTTCCTCTCCGCTTTTATTTTGCTCTCTCCTCTCCTCATGTGAAGAAGGGGGATTCATTTTCCCTCTAAATTATGATGAGTCAGCCAAGCGATGTGCTTGGTGTCCACCTTTTTATTTTATTTTTAAAAAACTGTTTGACTCACTCTACAAGCTGCTCTTTCTCTTGACAATCCAGAGGGAGAAGGGAGAGACGGTGTCTTTGTTCAGAGGCTTGTAGCTGCTCTGGACTGGTTTGGACTGAGTTTACAGTGTCCGCAGGCTAACTGGAACTTTACCATGGATGAGGCCCTTGGTTTGCCATGCAGATGTTCCAAATATCTCTTTTTGTACTCTATTTGACAGGTGGCATTTACCCACTTCAAAATGACCTCAGCACCCAACTGCCTGAATCTTAGTTTCATATGAACACTGCAAACAATGAGATTTGTTGTAAAGGCTTTCTCAGGGCTTTCTCACCGGTATGTAAAGACTTCCTATGTGTGTCAATGTTGCTGGTTATCGGTGTTAAAGAGGGAAAATTGACTCTTTTGTACACTTGACAACAGTGACTCTGTTCTACAAAAAAACAAAAACATGGTGGTAACTTAGTGTTCACTGACATTTATTCTCAAGGCCGGACTTACTGATGTTACACCAGCATTACAGCCAGACAATAACAGAAACGATGTTGACATATCACAAAAAGCTCAGAAGAAGACGAAACGGGTTCAACAGTTTTACGTTAGTTTCTAAACAGTAGTTGCTCCATGCAGGAAATGTGCGTTTCTGGCCTCTTCTGAGCATTTTGTGATGTGTCAACCTTGTTTCTTTCATTTTCACAGATTTACATAATGTTTCTTACCAGTAGTTGCCATACACACATCTCCTTGCATAACTATAATTTTGAAATTTAAAATTGCAGACTTGTAGTAGCAACTCAACACTTTTCATTCTTAGTTTGTTGGTAGATTTTGGAAGTTATTCTTGCTGAAATAGGTAAACTCTTCCAGCTTCTACAAAAACCCACCGCTTTAAGGAAAATGAAAATATCAGAAAAACTTAAAGGGATAGTTCACCGATTAGCATTAAGCTTTGTATCACTAGAACCCCGGTAGTATTTTTGAATGAACGTGCTTCCCTCCCTCATGCCCCCTGACACCAGATTTCTCTGTATTGTGGGTCTGGAAAAAAAGCCTCTGATTATAAAATAATAGTGATTTACTGTCGTTGGAGGCATGTTTACCAAGAGGCTGTGTACTACAAGCCAGCTAGTTCCACATGTTTTCATCCCACCCATAGGGGGTTAGATTCTTTACCCGAAGCGAGCCAAAGCAAACTGAGATTCAACCATCTTGAATCTAAGCTAAAAGGTTCTTTCTTTTCAGCAGCAAACTTTTACAACAATTATGTGCATTCAAACTACTGCACATGTGTTCCACCGGAATACATAGGTACATTTTGGAGAATATGCAGGAAACTGTATTACTGACAGAATACTCGACACACTACGCAAGCTTGGCCTGCTATGGAGACCAGCGCTTGAGCCAGCGGTGTTGCCAGACGGCCACCTGTCTTATCCATCCTGCTTGCAAGTGTCCGATTATTAGACAACAAAATGGACGACCTCCAACTTCAACAAAACTCACAACACGAGTTCAGAGACTGGTGTGTTTTTGTTAAAATGTGGCTGAACAACGGTGTACCGGAACTACCAGGCCTGCTAGCCTTCCAAGCAGATGCAGGTCTGTCGGTTAAGACTCATGGTGGTGGGCTGTGTTAACACGGACACGGACTTGAAATGGGGTGCTTTAATCAAACTACTGCTAACCGCTGGTGGAGTTTGGGACTGTTAGATGCCGACCATTGTACATTCCATGCTAATTCACGGCTGTGTTTATACTCTGTTTGCAGTCCACCAAGCGCTATTGCTACACATGTGTTAGCTAAACTTCACGGAGCCTAGAATGCGTGTGCACTAAATATTCCGTTTTTTACATAATGTTGTTTTTAGATATTTTAAACGTGTAACACCACTTGAGCCACAGTGAAACGTTGTTTCGTGTATATGGTTGAAATGACAATGAAACGCACTTGAGTTGAGTTGAATGCCTCACTGTCTGTCTATGTCTGTAAACCGTAAGGGTGGCTTGGGAGTGGAATCATAGAGCAGTGAAGCTAGTGCATTCTGGGATTTGGTCTTACATCAAAATGTGCAAAAACACATTTTCTGGCTTTTTGCGACCTAGAAGTCACCAATGAAAAATGAAAAAAAACGATTTTTGCTGCAGAATTGACCCAATTTAAAGATGTATCAGTTTTTTCAATGGTGAAATATCCCTTTAAGTAAGGAGACGGCAGTGGAAGTCAGTGTTTCCCCTTGGTCTGGTGCTGAGGTTGGTCCCTGCATAAGCAGTGGGTGGGACTGGTACAGTGGCTTCGGCTGACTGACCTGCCTGCTCATTAAGGCACCAGCGAGCCCATTTGGCCTGCTCCTGTAATAGGAGCCTGTACTGTGTCAGAAACACTTATTTGCTCCACAGCCATCACAGAACATTAACATTCACGACAGCCCGTCACAAGAGGGAGGGTGAGGGGGGGGGGGGTGGGGGGGGGGGGGGGGGGGGGGGGGGGGGGGGGGGGGGGTCAGGAGGGTGTCTGAGAGGGTTTCCTCACTGCCCCAACCCAGTAACATACACACACACACACACACACACACAAACACACAGTAGATCTGCATTACACACACATCTGCAGCATATGCATGCTCTTAGATAATATGTATAAACACTTATATGCACTCACACTCACACACACACACACACACACACACACACACACACACACACACACACACACACACACACGTATCTTCACAATTTCATTCTCTCAACACACTCTTCTGGAGATCACATGCTCTCTCTTACACACATACACACACATACACTTCAAAACTCTGCGTTCTCTCACACACTCTAGGAAACATGCAATCAGCCCTCTAAGGAAAGGTCACATTTGCAATGCAGGTGACTCAAGCAGAAGGCAGCAGGTAATTGGCTGACGGGACGGGGAGCGCTAATACCTCGTCTCTGAAAGATAATGTGATGGATGGGAAACGCTTGGCATCGGGGTAATTAGATGTGTTTGGAGGAGACTGGACCAGGCCAGGGCCTCCACTTATGGTGAGTGGAAGTAGAGAGGGAGCAAGGGGGGAGCAGACAAAGAGAGAGTGCTAAGGTTGAGTAGCAATGGTTCACACAAGGCCTCCACTAAATTTAAAAGATCAGGAGACAGAAATAGAGAGAGGAAGGTAAAGTATGCCTAAACACTATGCAAGGGAAATTTAGGGGACTATAGTAGACTTGATTTTCAATGCTATCTCACCGTGGAACTGAGGATCAGCTGGAAATGAAACACCACAGCAGGGGACATTGTGGCACAGCTTAACATGTTGCACAGCAGATTAGACAAGTGTTTCAGTGGCTTCTTTGAGCAAGTTTACACACAGGGAAACAAATAAAGATATCTGTTAGAATGGAGCAAGAAAATTAAGAAATCATGGGGCACAATCAGTATATACATGTTTATTTTTTCTAAAAGTTTTTGACACAGGATCAAGGTTAGATGACAGAATGTTGTAAATGCATCTCAATGTAGCATAATCCTGTAAAAACCTGCCAAATTGGTCAATGGCCGGCTGACATAGAGAAAATCAATTTTACTGCAGTCAAAATTCCCTGTGCAAACAGTAAAAAAAGACACTTACTGAAATGACCGAGGATATGGCAAGAAAGTGCGCACTAGAAAGGAGGAAATAGATGAGTGCAAAGTGTTCTAATTGAAGTGGGCCAGCTGTGGTGGGGTGAAACCCTTTAAGACACATGCATTATTTACATAGTGTGTGTAACTGTGTAGAACTGTGTGCCTGTGTCTGTTTGAGACACCCTGTCTGCATCACACCTCCTTTGGAGAGGGGAATATATTCTATCACAGGGCATCCAAGTGGAAACAAAGACTCAGCTCATTCTCCATATAGACTATATACACAGTCGGAGGGAGGAGGGCCGGGGTGGAAATAATGTCATTGACACTGTTCACAAGTAGGGCTGGAAAAAGAAGGGATAGCATGTTGTCTAAAATTTCAAACTGCATCAGTTAATAAATGCAGTGAAATGACTCAATGAAACTGGTATGTGAAGGGGATAAAACTTCAAGTCATAGAATGTTTTTTTATTATGGATGAAAACTGTATGACAAAGCTCTAAAATATATTTATATATGTATATATATATATATATATATATGTATGTATATATATATATATATATATATATATATATATATATACATATATATATACATATAGAATTCGTTATAATTATATAAAAAACAGTAGAATAAAGTAACATGACAAATTATAATATATAAAGAGTAACACAAAAAGCCGGTAATGTTTTTAAAACCATTCCTCTGTTGTTCTGTTCTTTTTCACTTCTGCTTTTTCATGTATTCCTCTCCTCTTCTTTCCTTTCCTTTCTTTTCCTTTCCTCTCCTCTCTTTCCCTTTCCTTTCCTTTCCTTTCCTTTCCTTTCCTTTCCTTTCCTTTCCTTTCCTTTCCTTTCCTTTCCTGTCCTGTCCTGTCCTGTCCTGTCCTGTCCTGTCCTTTCCTTTCCTTTCCTGTCCTGTCCTGTCCTGTCCTGTCCTGTCCTGTCCTTTCCTTTCCTTTCCTCTCCTTTCCTTTCCTTTCCTTTCCTTTCCTGTCCTTTCCTGTCCTTTCCTTTCCTCTCCTCTCCTCTCCTCTCCTCTCCTCTCCTCTCCTATCCTCTTCTCTCCTCTCACCCAGAATGGTTGTTGCCGCTGTGTGCAAATAAGATGAGTAGGTCGTATTTTCTCAGGTCTCTGCATTGAAAAAGTCAGCCTGGCTGTGTATATAATTAGAGAGAGATTATGGCAAGGCCACTGCCAACGACCACAGCCAACTCACATTTAGTGTGTGCATGTGTGTATGCAAGTGTGAACTGGCTGTGGTTGCTGTGCAGTGGCCTCTCTATAATCCCTGTGTAATTGTGAGCGTGTGTGTGTACAGGACCACAGGTGATGTTTGAAGTGTAGCAGAGCCAGGACCTCAAAAATCAAAGTGCTGATGATACGCTGTCTCTGAAAATGTGTACAATGTAAAGTTTTATGTGGGCTGTAATTTACCACCTGACATTAGTTGAAGAGTGTGATGAACACAGTATATGGCATGAATTAACAGATTTCTCATGGTCCCTCTCCATGACAAGCATGTTTTACCGTAATTGGCTTGTCAGTCCTTGCCCTATGTTACTCCAGGCTTCAACTCACAGTGTAAACATGCACCCTGTGAACTTGGCAGATGTCTGTATAGCCAGTATCTATCCTCCCGATGGCCTGAGTGTTTGACTTTGACAGCATCGATATCCTGTTTGTTCAGTCTGCATTGGAATAATCACTTTAGTAAATGTGCAATATTTTCCAGGATTTATAGGTGTGTAGATCAGATGTGTTTTCAAACACACCGGCGGTTGGGGTATTTCATATTTCAAACCATATTTCTACGCTTAGTGTCAGAAATGTTGGAATTACAGACAGCACAATATGAAGAATTGCAAGGAGAAGTAGGAAAAAAATGCATGCATGAAGAAATTTTAATTTTTCACTTTTTAACAATACCTCAAACACTTAGTTAGCATGTATGATGTAAGTATTTCCCCTTTAACTAATTTTCCAGACTTTCACTGTCTTCATTTTGCTGCCTTCACTCCCTTTATCATTTAAAGGAATTTCAGAGTCATACATCGCCGCTGTCGGGCACCTTGCATTACTATTTGTTTTAATTTTTAATTTTTTTTCATAAAATAGCGCAATTGGTCACCCTTTACATCTGTCCGTCTGTTTAACAAATGTCTAAACAGTGACGTGGCGATTTGGTCTGACTTAGTCTGCGCTGAATAGCGCAACCAAAAACAAAAATACTTCCTAAAAAACAAGGGTTATTGACATTGATCTCATCTGTTCTTAAACAATTTTTTTTAAATGTGAAAAATGTATATAGAGATTTAATTTGATTGTATTTTATTTGATTATTGCTGTAGCTCAGTCTACTTCTTATTTAGTAATGAGTAACTCACATCACACATCTTGAGGCATAGGAGTAGCGTTTTTGGCAAAACACCCAAGCAACTAGCGGATAAATTTTAATTTTAAAAAGTTAAAACCTTTTCTTTTATGATACACTCTGCAACACCACCATCAGCACACATTCCGAGACAATACCTCTCTCTTCCCCCTTATTTTCCATCTGCTTCCCATTTCTCTGAGTTGCCTGGAAGTAACTAAATAATAGAAGAATTATGGGTATTTTATTCAGCCATTTTTCACGCACAGTTTCACACAAATTTCCGCTCAGAGCGCTTTTCTAACTGACTGAAGAATCATCATAGTGGTTTGCTGTTGCCTCTCCTAATAGACGCCTAACAGTTCCCCACTCTCACCTCTCGCAATTAGTTTTCAATGAATGCTATTGATTTTCCCCCCCTTTCAATTATATACACAAAAGTCAACCACACAGATGTTTGTAGTCATTAGGAGCTACTCTTTGTGTCTTCTCCAATACTAATTATGTCTGGCTGCTGGTGTTTGTTATCCTCCCTTGGATGAAAGGAAAAAAAAAGAAAAACTCCAAGAGGAAAAAAAGAAAATAGAATCACTACACGCACCAGTGGACATCTGGGGTCCTGTCGTGTGTGCTTGTGTGTGCGTATGCGTGTGTGTGTGTTTGTGTGTGTCTGAGCGCATGGCTATCCTGCCTCCATGAAGCCTATGGAGAATACACCTAATAAAATAAATATGACTTGGTTAAAGAAAAAAGTAGAAAGTGTTTGTCCCTTGGCACGTCTCTCTCAGAGTGTGTAATGCATTGTGTTTTCTGTGTGGCCCGGTGTTTCTCCTGCATTGTTAAAGGAATGTCTGTGTTGCATTTAAAGTAAATCCAGAGAATAAATGGATATTTCCTTTGGAATTGAGGATTTATGTTGAAATCTGTTTGAAAATAGGAACAGGAAGGGAAAGGAAAGTATAAGTTATTTTGGTGATCTCATGCATTAGTCTGTATAAATTTCTCCTCAAAGGATGAAAAGTATGGAGAGGATTTGCTGTATTTTTTGGGGGGGGCTTACAGTAACCTAAATGTTACTGTAAGATTAAAATATTTCCTCACATGCAGTAATTTTCCACTTACTCCTTACTGTACTCCGAACTGAATATGTCATGTTTCCCTTTCCCTTGCCCATGTAGTGAAAACGTTGCTGATTAGAGAGTGTAAGGTTGCACAGGTCTCTGTGTTTGAACTAACCTCTGTCCTATATTTACACATCCTCTAAACAGGAATGCCATGCATATGTACAGAACAGATTTGGCTAGCATCTCTGAGTTGAATCATTATGCCCTTTCCTCTGCATGGCAGCAGTTCAATGATAGCTCTGAACTGTTAGAGGGGATGGGCACATCATGGCACAAGGATATAGAAGTTGATTTTGCAGAAAAGTGTTTGATCTTTTACTCTCGGGAATCCCCCTTTTCCAAAAATATTCTCTTGTCAAACAATAAAAAAACTGAGGAAGTTGTAGGTCTTACAATGATTGTTGAAACTTTTCTATAACCTGGCCGCACCAGCTTTTATTTTGATGAGTATTTTGTCGGTTGGTTCTTCTGAAATCCCTTCAATCCATAGATATGCTTGCACAGTAAATCTGCTTGGGTGAACTTAATGTGCAAATGTGACATGCATATTTGCAGTATTGATCAATAGAAAACCGCCTTGACAGGGCTGACGTTTGTGGGGCTGGAGAACCACTAGAGGAAGCTCCTGGAGGTTGTTAGCTATGAAAAAGTGGGAGGTCGTCATATATCTTTGTCTTTTTTTTAAAACGACTAAATGTTGAGATCTTTGATCATGGGTTAAATTGGGCCCAGGGTGTCCTGGGCTCAGCCCGGCACATAGTCCTACACTCTGTAGGGTTGCACGATGGCAACAAAATTTGACAATGCGATATTGATAAGGAATATTATGATATCGATGTTAATTTTGTTATTTTTAAATATACGTAAAATTACAAGATATGGGAAAACATATCCCAACAACATCCATAGATTCACAACAATATAGTGCACAGGGTGACTTATGTGTGGTTCCGTAATGCGGCTGGATCACGTGTGTGTGTTGGGTTACATGCAATGTTGGGTGATGTTACTTCTTGTTGACGTTCAAGTATTCAAGTATTTTCAAACAAGACTAGCTTGCCCCTCACGCCTCCTCATCCCATTCCCTCCCTTCTGTGCTTCCCCCCCCAACCCCCACCCCTAAATCCTTCTTGTCAGTTATTGGCTGGAAGAATGGAACACTGTGTGTATAGGCTTTGTGGTGCAGGTGGGCACAGTTTGTTTTTGTAGACCCTGGGCTGTCTACAGATACCGTGTTTTTTTAAAGTATCTTTTTGGGATAGGCATCTTGCGGATAGTAAGGAGACGTTTGCTGTGTGTGTGAACAAATGTTGTAGTCTAAAACAGGCATGCCATTGCTCAGAGCACCTTTAAAACTTTTAACTAGGACATACATGTTTTCCCCGTACCTACTTCTCTACCTACGTAAAGAACATAGTCCTAAATGAGATAATGCAAGAACGTTCACATGGTTTCCTTTTTTTTCTGTCCATGGCTTTTGTTGAAAGCTAGCTAGCAGATTAGCAAACCCAGCCTAGGTGGCAGTAATGCACCTTAACGCTGATTGTCAGGGGAGGAAAATTAAAGCCAAAGCTTCATTAGTGTGTTTGTCATCGGACAGAATGCACAGATGGCTGAGAGCCGTAGGAGGATGGCAAGGCAGGTAGAAAACTAGGTTAGAAACATGAAAATTCTTCTGATATGCTGCTTGAACATTCATTTTTTTGCTTTAAAATAATGATACAAAAACTTTAGTGCATGATAGTTCGTGGCAGGTTGCCTCTCATCTTTGGTAACTATAAGCACAGAGACCCATGAATTAACAAATCTTGATTAATTTCCAGATCTAACATGACATCATGACTTTGCATCAACATACACGTGATTTTCTTAAGCCAAGTGGCGTGTTATCTGCACACACTTTGAGCTGTTCACGTGTACATGCCAAAAAGCGAGTTTGCTTCTTGATAACACGCCAATAATGGCACATGAATCGGCTTGTCATACATTTACACGCCATGTCATGAGATCAGTCTGTCTGGTAATATGGAGAGAGGCATGGTGCGATACTGGCTCCTGCGGATAGTGTGGCATTGTGAGTTGTTTGTAGCCTTATGGGCTATGCTACCCAGTGTATTCAACTGTGTCAATAATGCCACTTTTTTTCCGTTGTCGAGTTTAGTTTAGAATGTTTGTTTTTTTAACCTGGACCTTATTTTCCAATGGATTTGTGTCCAAGTGACTGAAGTGGACAAGACTCTTTGAAATTGGTCCTGTAGTGAGTGAGAAGGCTTTAATTGGCAGCGACCCTCAAGTGACGTCCACTAAATGGCTTGTTTTTGCCACTGACAGACTCAGATGATTATTATGAGTGTCCGACAAATGCAAAATAGAGTCCAGGTTAAAAAATTCCATAAATGTACTGTAATCTACAGGACGTTCTGAAAGTGTGTATCCAGTGGTTTTCCGCCATGGGGGAAAGAAATGCATGACAAAGGAAAAGAAGTTAAATTGTTGGCCCACATCGTTACTGCTGAAACACAGGGTTGTAACGCACAATTTGGGTCCCTGTAGCAAGGCATTCTCTTTGCCCACACCTATGAGGGGCCGTTAGGGACTTTACTCAGAATTACCTCTCACAAACACATGTGAAATGCTCTTACATACACTACTGAA
>NC_048412.1:11736407-11739454 GCF_013103735.1 Etheostoma cragini
ATGTGAGAACGTTTCAGTAGTGTATGTAAGAGCATTTCACATGTGTTCGTGAGAGGTAATTCTGAGTAAAGTCCCTAATGGCCCCTCATACACACCCTCGTCCCCCCACATCCACAGCTTGTTCATTCTAGCATATTTTAGGCCCACCTCACATGAGGACCCTGGGTACTCAGACCACTTTCCACGCTCTGTCTGACACCCCTGCAGAAACATACTATGGAGTGAATTACGGCCACACATTAACTGCCACAGGTGATGACGAACCCAAAATGACCCAACAATTGAAATAATGCTAATTGCCAGAGAAGAGAGAGTAATATGTAATTGCAATTAAAATATTTTAGTATCTAGTAATATAGCAATATTTTGTCTTTTCACTTTTACAGGGAATAATATTATCCCAGGGAAACCTTTCAAACAGGACTAGTGTGAAAGTGAGTTCTGTTGTCAAAAAATGCTGGTCTACACTATTCTCATACAGCGACACTGGGCCCACGATAACTGGCCCTAAGAGAAGCTTTATTTGTGCTTTTTGCTCACACACTTTGGCTTCAGCATTTTGATCCAACCAAAGGTTCACATTTGGAAAGTTTTTCCATTGACAGCTAATTAGAACAGCTTGTTTGACAGGTGCATAGATGTGTGTCAGGTATGGGTCTGATATGTCAACTTTAAAAGGATTCATGAGAAAACTCTTATCCGTTGGATAAAAGTCAGAGGAATCCTCTAATTATGATGAGGTTCAGACGGGGTGTCTCGCTCTCTTTTTTCCTCCTCCTCCCTTGATCTCTCAGTCGTTAACTCTGCCATCTATCACAAAGTGTTCCTTTGATAATTACATGCCACAATGACTTAAAACTCCCCCGCTAGGTGTAAGGCATTACAGCCTGAATGACATGCCAACTCACCTTAAGGACTTTTCAACAAGGTAAGTCAGAAGCACGCCACGCAGTCACTCACTCTTTTACAAAATCAGTCTGCAACGCCTCATTACATGCTTCCATAATACTCTGACTTGTTATTTTGACTAAACAAGTTTACAACAAAAGCCACTGTGGCAGTCTGCCATCTCTCTCTTTTCTCCCTCCCACTATCACTCTGTGTGCGTGCGTGCATGCGTGCTTGTGTGTGTGGAATCAATGCAGACAGAAAGTGAGGTAGAGACAGACTGCCACTCAGTGAAACTGATAATTAACTGATGTACATTGGAGTGAGGATTTATTTATTTATTTTAACGGATTCAGTGGGCAGGGGGGATCCTGACTATTTGTTTGTCAGGCGATGGAAATGAGACACTTCAGGAGAGAGAGGCAGAGAGGAAATAGAATGTTGACGGGCCAAATACCAAGCCACAAAGTCTCTAGTGAGTTCCTCCGTGAGACGTGCGTGTTTGTGTGTGTGTGTGTGTGCGTGTGTGCGTGTGTGTGTTTTTGTGTAACTGGTCTTTTCTGTGGTAGATAGTAAATTTAAGAATCTTTGGACAGCATAATTTTTTCTCCTTCTTTACAATCCCTCCCAAGATTACCCTGAAAGCTGTGCTATCACAGTTCAAATCGGAATGTGTGGTGTATTATGTAACATTTACTCCTAAGTGTAATTAAAGCTAGTAATGTGAGTTTGATTTCTGCATGTGGTTTTAAGATACTGGTTGTTCCACACACAAGACTGTCTAAATTGTAAAAGAGCATATGCACTTAAAGTGTAACCTCAAACTAACCCCAAACACTTTGCAGAACACTGAAGACTCACTTCCTGTGGTTAAACTTGCTACATGGAACACGCCTCAGGTTTTTAGCCGGCAGTACAGAAACCCTGTTGAAGTGCTGCACCTGTTCAACAACCACCAAACCCAACAGTTAAGGTCAGTGTCACGTGCAAGTGAGTGGACGGCTTTAAGTGCTTTAATTAACATCATTCCCGTTTTAATTAAGAATTCAGCGTTACTTGTGGTTCCTAGAGTCTCTAAAAGCAAAATGTGAGCAAGAGTCTTCAGCTATCAGACACCTCTACTGTGGAATCGGCTTGCGGTCTGGGTTTGGGAGGCAGACACCGTCACCACATTTAAGAGTAAACTTAAATCTCTCCTCTTTGATAAAGCTTACAGTTAAGGAGTGATGAGTTGCAGCGTCCGCCTAGACTGGCGAGGGAGGGTGTATAGCTGCAGACATGGAACCCCTTCTCTTTGCTTTTCTTCACAGTTGTCAGGTTCATCTACCCTATAATCAATAATGTAATAAAACTAGAGGGAAGCAGGGCAGCACAGCCCGACCAGGCTCCTCTCTTTACCCTGTCTCTCTTAGTTATGCTGTAATAGTTTTCGACTGCTGGGAGACCTCCTTTGACACACTGAGCTCCTTTATCTTTCCATTTGTGTGCATCCATGTCCCAGAAATGCCTGTTACTAACCCAGCTCTGGGGAGACATTCCCCAGAGCCCTTATGTTCTTTTTCCCCCAACATGTTTCCTTGGATCAGGGAGGCTCCAAGATCATGTTGTCGTGCTGTTGCCGTGGTCCTGCTACACGTGCTGGGATGCCCTGTTACATCCTGTTAGCTCTGCTGTGCTTTGTGATGCAGTGCAGTGCCCTGCTAAGCCATGAACTACTACAAACTACTATTTTATATATATTTTTAAATCTGTTATTGCCACTCTTCATTTCAAACCCAACCAGCCCGTCAGACACCGCCTACCAAGAGCCTGGGTCTGTCTGAGGTTTCTTCCTAAAAGGGAGTTTTTCCTTGCCACTGTTGCTTGCTCTGGAGGGAACTACTAGAGCTACTGTTGGGTCGTTGTAAATTATAGAGTGTGATCTAGACTTACTTTCTCTGTAAAGTGTCTCGAGATTACTCTTGTTATGAACAGATACTATAAATAAAATTCAATTGAAATAACAGATGATAAAGACATCCCTTTTTTCTGCAATGTAAGAAGAAAAACAAAACTACCACTACACCATATTCGTATGGGCAGCTAATGGCGGTTTTCCACTGCGTGGTATCTACTCGACTCGCCTCGGGTCTACTCGCTTTTTTTGGTTTTCCATTACG